>NW_015387561.1:33309-35684 GCF_001527695.2 Protobothrops mucrosquamatus
TTTTGGGCCCATTTGATCATACAATCTTTAACTAACTCAGTTTCTGAATCCAATTCTAATAAAACATTATATATCCTTCTAATGTGTCCTTTGGCACCGTCCCTTACTTGTTTCAAAAAATTCCCATCTTCCGTAGGAAAAATAGTCTTTTTATCAGTTCGCCATCTATCTTGAATTTGTCTATACACAAGCCAAGAAATGGAATGACTATTAAAATACCTTCTTCATTCTTACAAATCCTTAATCTTTAGCCTTCAGGCAATATGTTTTCTGTGACTTCCTGCAGCTGAAGGTGGATGGTCTACTTAGCCATTACAGGTAAGAGCCTTAGATAAAAGGATCCTCCTCCAGGCATTTATTTGCTTCCTTTTAAAGACCTCTTAGTTTCCTGCAATCTCCTCGTTATGTGTAGCAAATCCTGCTGGCAAGGAAGTCCTTGACTTACAACTACAATTGAGTCCAAAATTTCTGTTGTTAAGTGAGACACTTGTTAAGTGAGTTTTGCCCCATTTTACAACCTTTCTTGCCACAGTTGTTAAAGTGCATCACCGCAGTTGATAAATTAATAACCCGGTTGTTAGGTGAATCTGGCTTCCCCATTGACTTTGCTTATACGACGATCGCAAAAGGTGATCACATGACCTTGGGACACAGCAACAGTCATAAATATGAACCAGTTGCCAAGCATCTGAATTTTGATCACATGACCCTGGGGATGCTGCAAAGGTCGTAACTGTAAAAACCTGTCATAAGTTACATTTTTCAGAGCTGTTGTAACTCTGATCATTCACTAAATGAACTGTTATAAATCAAGAGCTACCTCTAGTTTTCTGTTTTCTTCCCTGAATTGACAGCTAATCAATTTCACCCAATCCCTCAACTTGTACTCTGCGGTAAGTTTATACACATAAAAATAATAATAATTGGCATCAAAAAAGGAGAAGGAATCAGAAAGATTTTCTGGAGTTGTTTTTTTTTTTTTTAAAAAAATGTGTATTTAATACCTGCATAATTTTTTAATCAAATTTATATGCTGTCCGTCTGAA
This sequence comes from Protobothrops mucrosquamatus, assembly GCF_001527695.2. Lineage (NCBI taxonomy): Eukaryota > Metazoa > Chordata > Lepidosauria > Squamata > Viperidae > Protobothrops > Protobothrops mucrosquamatus. The sequence goes on from NW_015387561.1 coordinate 34,356, forward strand.
ATCAAGTGATTCTGTGCAGTGTCCTGCCCTACCTCTGTCGCTGGGATTTTTAATCAGACCGACAATTTTGCCACTTACCTTCTATCTACTATGCCAGATATCTTATTTCCAAATGATCAATTTTCCTTTCAGAATTCTTGCATATTCTGATTTGAACTGAAACTTCAATCAGAAAAAATCTTCTCATTACAGCTACAAGGCCAACAGTACTGAGTCTAAGCCAGTGATGGCGAACCTTTTAGAGACTGAGTGCCCAAACTGCAACCCAAAACCCACTTATGCATCGTCAGGTGCCGGGTGAGTGTGGCCCATTGGGTGGGTGTGGCCATTGGGTGGCCGTGGCCGCGGTAGTAACAGCAGACTGGATGGGACTAAAAAGTTCAATCAATCAATTCCAAATTTGCAAGATCTTTTTTTTTCCCGCGAGAAGTTGAAATTGATTGATTGAACCTTTTTTTTTTTGCACACGGCGGCGGAGGCCTAAAGCGAAAAGGTTTTATAAAACCCAGCTGAGAGTCTAGGACTAGGGCAACAGCGTGTGTGCCCACAGAGAGGGCTCTGAGTGCCGCCTCTGGTCTAAGCCATACTATTTCCTCTTCTGGATTTGGTTTCAACATTCTACAAGAAAATAATCTGTTGTTGCCTGTAATTGAAGGGCTAAATCTTTTAATCCCAGGTAATCCCATTTTATTACTTTTCCTGGAAAGCAAGCACTAGTTCACCCATGTTTAAAATTTCCATGAGCCCACTGAAAATATTTTCACACAGAGTGACTGGCAGTCCTACCATCCTCCCCATTCCCCACCCCTCACCACCACCTCCAACTTGGTTCTTATTTCATAATAAATTAGCAAAAAAAGAAGTATCGGGTTTAGCAATTTCAGGGATGTCCTGCAAAGGGAGAAAGGAGAAAGGAGAAATAAAGCCTCCTTCCAGTATCTCAAAGGTACTTTTCAAAAGGCAACTGGATTTCTAGGTTTGTTTGGAGTTTTTTTTCCTTGAAAAGTCCCAGAAAGTCCAGTTGTCTTTTGAAAAGCACGTTCTGGACAACCATGACCTGGATGATGGAGAATCTCCATAGACATTCCTCCTGTTAGTGGAACAATAGGAAATAAAACTGAAAATGACTATTTAAGTTTGATGTGGGATTGCCAATTTGGGTGATACCATCACATATTTTCTTGACTATTCCTAGATTTGTGGCGATGGAGGCGCCTTCTTACAAGGACTTGCTATATCAGAGTGGTAGTGGTAATTGGTGCCTCAAACCAGTAGAGGTCTTGAAACAGAAAAATCCAGGTTTTTCCTGGCTTGTATATAGACAACTTC
>NW_015387561.1:37156-46785 GCF_001527695.2 Protobothrops mucrosquamatus
AAAAAAAAAACTGAAAATGACTAAAATGAATTTAACATATACTTTCAGCAATTACAAGTTTGTAGCAGTGCTTGAAAAATCAAAATCAGAGGATTTGAGCAGTGTACCTACTTCAACAGAAGATAAGAATTATCAAATCAAACTAAGGCGATAACCACAGGAATTGGAAGAAGGAAGCAACTTTCTATAAGGAAGAAATCCTAAAGAGAAGAGATGTTGAATTCAGCATTGCTGGCATTAAGAGTAGCTTTTAAAGTCTCACAAAAGAATCAGACTCCTAATATTCAGGGCAACAGAAAGACATTGAGAAGATGACATACTGTAGGTCAATGGATCCTTGAAAGGCACAGAGGATGCAGCAAGCATGGGAACGCACTGACCTGTGAAGCATGCTGTTTGCTTGGAGAAAAGAATCATCATTGGTTTCTCACTGAATTGTAGTGAGGTAATTAAGTAAGGTGCCAAAAGTTTCAGTTCTGTATGTTTCAATTATTTTAATTAATAATTTGAACAAAGAAATAGAGCAAATTTTCATTCAATTTACAGTCGATAAAAAAATGGGTGGAATAACTGATATACTCTTGAAGACAGAAGTAAAATTCAAAACCAAATTAAGTTATAAAAATAAGCTGAGAATAACAGAAGGAAATTTAACAGGGACAATTGCAAAGGTCTTCTGTTAGGAAACAGAAATCAGATGTGGGGGTATTAAATGGGAGCTTCATGGCTTTGTAATATTTAAGAGAGCAACGATCCCAGGAAGGAGAGTTCAAGATCCTGGACTCACTGCATAAACATTGGAGGGCTAGGGCCCATTCTCTCCCCACCTCCCAAATGCCTTTGATCCTTATCTGATCATTCTCAGGCAAAAGCTACCAGTTTGGGGAGGTTCCTGAATAATAGGCAGAGAACAATAAAGTAGTTAGTCTGAACTCTAGACCAGGGCTTTTCAACCAGTGGTACGAGTACCACCTGTGGTACATTGGCACCTGGCAGGTGGTATGCGACCATCCTAGAAAAGTGGTAGCAGGGGAGGGGAATGAGCTGAACCAGTGGCAGCACCACACAAGCCTGAGCAAGAGATGGCTGGAGCTGCAGGGCTGTCAGGGCTCAGTGGAAGCGCCAGGATCAGCGCCAGGCTCCAGCTGGAGTTCTGCACTGATCCTGGCGCTTCTGCTGAGCCCTGAAGAAGCACCAATCAGCTGGAAAGCAGCACTGATCCTGGCACTTCTGCTGAGCCCAGAAGAAGCACTGATCAGCTGGAATGTTGCAGCATCTCCAGGGTCTTCTGATTTACATTCAGATGCTTGGCAACTGATTCATATTTATGACGGTCACAGTGTCCCAGGATCATGTGAAGTGACCAAAACCTGCTGCAACCACCCAGCAGATGGGGAGAATAAAAACCAAACACCCATCACCACCCACGCTGCCAATTCTCAACAGAAATGCTCACAACAATGAAAACCTCGGACAGGAGGAAGAGCGCCGCCGGGTGGGCAGGTAGGTGTCTTGCTCGGCTGTGGCTTGGGAGGCACTTTTTTCAGTGCCATTGTAACTTCGAACAGTCACTAAGTGAACTGTTGTAAGTTGAGGACTACCTGTACTTTATCACTTTTTTTCTTTTTCTTTTTTTTTTTTGGTCATCAAATTTTTGACACCTTGGTAGGCGACTGGTGGTACTCGGATGTTGCCATATCCTAAAAGTGGTACAATGGGTGAAAAGGTTGAAAAGCCCTGCTCTAGACATATAGGTTTGGTTGTTCACACCTGACAGATGATCTTGAAAGAGTAATTGATTTCAAATGGCATTATAGAGGTACAGGAAGGCTCATGCAATTTTAGGCAGCATCAACAGAATAGAATTTCCATATTACAAGAAATAATTGCTCCTCTTTACTCTGGGGATTGAAAATGAAATCCTAGGAAGGAAAGCTGAAAAATGAGGCATGTTTAGCCTTGATGAGGGTGGGGAACTGATGGGGGCAAGATAGCCCTGGAATTGTTACTGTGTAACAGGAAGACCTCCTGCAGCCATTCAATCAGTTCTAAGTTTGAGTCGCAGCTTCGACAGAAAATGTTGCCCATTCACCATGGAATGAAACATCTATTGCAACACAAACCCCACTTTTTACGGCCTGCTGCACAAGTACAAAAAGGTACAACTGGCATGATGACATTACAGCAAAGATATTATCATTGTGATTAAGTTGGATGCTTCTGTCTATGGTACTAAAATCATATGAAAATTGTAATATCAGATGGCAATACTGACCAGGACTGCTTCTATCATTTCAGAGATAAGAATTATCTACAATTTTCACCTCCAAGTTTTCATGGATTTTGACTGTAAAAGAATTTCAATTCCTTCTGCATGCTTCTTTCTTAGAAACATACCCTCTGTATATAATACAGAATGCAAGGCATACTGTATCCATATGCATTTCCATTTTAGGTACATATATGCAACAAGGACCATACAACAAGCATATGCACATCTCTCTCTCTCTCTNCACACACACACACACACACACACGCACATGACTTCAAACATATTTTCCAGAGGCAACAGAAGCCAGAAGCTGCAAACTACTGTAGTCAGGGATCTCAGCAGATAATTTTTCTGATAGTTTTTGTATCAACTTGGAAAAGTTACTAAATGGAGCTTTAATAGATTGCATTTCCTGTAAAAACCAGGATTATCTCCTAGAGAGCAAAATAGCTGATAAATTGTGAATTATGGAAAGAAAGAAAAACAGTCTAGAAGGCAGAATTTGATCCTTTGAACAATCTGGAATGCTTCTTCAAACATTTGCTGCATTTCTTGTCTGATTTTCAGTCTACTGACTGGAATGGCAAGTAGTAATATTAGTGGCAGACAGTGATGCCGGAAACAGAGGATAGTGAGTAGATTCCGACAGTGTGTAGATCCCCACAGATGTTTGACTCTGTCAGTTTTTGCATTTGAGCTTGAATGGAGATCTGTTTGCTTTCACTTCAAAGGAAAAAAAATCAGGAGATTCTTTCAAAAATATAATCGTACTTTCTCTCTCCATATGAAAGATTAAAAAACACCTGGTCATGTTAGTATCTGTAGAGTGATGTGCAGTCAATGTGCAACAAGAAATTCAGTCTTCATCATCTTTAAGAATGATTTTGCTTTGACTTATTTTATTTGAGTATTTTATAATAAAAATAATTTTTAGCAGGTCTTCAAACAAAGTCGATCTAAAGCAATGGCATTGTTGCCTATTCAGTGTCTCCCAGATGATAATTAAAAAACCTCCCACCCTTCATATGCATATAGACAAGTAAAAGTTTGATGGGTGATGCTCTGACTACCTGCCTATTTAGAGAAACCCTGCTAAAGGACTTTGGATACAAACTACTCATTCCTCGTTGACCAAAGGGGGAGATTTGCTTATTAACTGGGGAGCCTTCTGACCAGAATAATGATATAGAACAGGGATGGGTTGAATATTCTCCAACTTCCCTTGTATAAACATTGCTTCAGCATTTCAGCAGGGAGATGAATCCCAGAGTGTGTAAACTTGCCTCAGAGGAGCTGATGTTTTTAGCATGTGGGGCACATGTTTGTAAATGGAGACGCGTGGAAATAAGTCCTATTAATTTCAGTAGGGCTTGAATGAAGTTTCTTTGGAATACGCCAAAGTGTTTGCAATTCAGATGGCCATTTGGGGTTCATCTCCTGTGACGATGACATAATGTTTTTCTTTACTAATACTTGGTGCTAAGAGAGGGGGGGGGGGAACTGCAAGATCCACGACAGAAGGAAAATTGGTGCAAAACAATTAAAGTTTTAAAAAAAGAAATACACAAACAGCTCCTCCCTGCGCTGAAACAAAATCACAAGAATCCCACAATCAGCTACAAAAGTTTGCAGATGAAAGCAGACTGACTTCTTGAAAACTATTATTATCTGATCTATAACTCATTTGCAAGGTACATACATCCCACTGGATTTTGAGTAAACCAATGCCACCAGTTCATACTTCATACTAAGCCGTAGAAGATTCAATCATAAATCATATATTACAGTTTAGCCCAGAGTGTACTAGCCAGTGTCTATCAAGAATTCTTGGTCTTATATACTCATGGATGTCATAGTAAGCAGATTGTGCTCAGTCAGGTTTCATCTATCTTCCTCACCCACCCCTCCTGCAGGCAACTAATGTATCCGAAAGTTATTTTAGCATCTGCTCTTTTCATATCTATTTCTCTTTTTTCATGCCTTGTTCTCTCTATTTAAATCCAGTGTGTCTAGAACATTTATCATGTTTAAGTTTCTTTCCAGATTCTGATGCTATTAAATCCCTTCTTTTTCCCCCTTGAATCAAGATATATCTACTAATTATATTACTGTTTCCTCTTTCTATTCTGTATTAGAAACAGCAGCTTTCCATTAATTAGGAGTAAATATTTTTCATTTCATTTTACTCCCTTTTCTGTTGGTAATAAAATACTAATTTTGGATTCCTTGGTCCTACCATTAAAACAAAGGCTGCAAGGGGAAAATGTTGTACCAGCTACAGACTGGTTATTGACTGTTGGAGCTTCTGGAGTTGGTATGGCTGGTATTTGCTTCATTTAGCTTTCAGTTGTTTGTGTATCTAGGTCTGTGCCCACTTTCCCAGTCTCCAATCACCAGCTACCCATAACACAAAGCCAACCCATAGCACAAAGCCAATTCCTTTACGTTAGGAGAATGGGTATAAGTAGGATGTCTTTGAACTTCTCTAGGGTAAAAATCCTGTTTTACAATGACTATATGAGATACTGTAAACATTATGATAGATTCCTGAGTTATTAAGAATAATGATTATGATTAAACTAAGGCTAATTTAGTTTAGATCTAAACTCAGATTAAACTAAATTCATGTGCAATATCATGTCCATGTTTCTATATTTATTAGATAAAGCTAATTCTTGGAGCAAGGGCAAAAGCCATCAACTGGCAAGGAAAGAAAACACTGCAGCACCCAGCTACTGGCCAATGTATGCAGTAAAATAAAACAGTAACTGAAGGTAACCCAAAACTCAGGATGGTGGAGGAAGAAAACCAGCATTTCTCATGAATCTAGGGACAGAATGCAGATGCTTCTGGCTACTTTGGAGCTTGGAGAGTCTCTATTCTCTCTCTTCTGGAATGAAATACAGTTGAGGAATATTTGAAGATGAAACATAGACAGAGATGAAAGAGATAAGAGCTTCTGTCATATTTCCTTTAAAACAAAAACATTGAGAACACATTCCTAAATGAATCCTTTCCAATTGCTTGCCAACTTCCTTGATTGCTTCCTCATCTTGCCTTTTTAAGTTGTATCGCAGCTTGTGTGACTATTTGAGAAATAAGATGTGTTTATACAGCAGTCTCTCAACTCCCTATCTCTCCTCATTTTTTTTTTCCATTTCATCCAGCTGTTTCAAACTTCTCAGATTTTTCTGCTCTGGGTTAAGTCAAACTAATTTTCTATCTGCATAATGGAAGTCATAATGATTTGCTTTATAGATATATTGGAAGGATAACAGAAAATAGGACTTGCAAAAATATATTGAAAGACAAAGCAGTTAATAACTGTGTCCTAAAACATGGTAGCTCTGATTTAACTATTATTTTAGCAAAGGCTGAAAAATATACTTTCAGATGTATACATGCAAGATTTCAAATGTATGGCGAGCAAACTGACTCTCAGACCAGTTCCATTATTCATTTGGCGTATTTACGGTAGCTCCTTGTTTCAGTGGCATCATTAAAAAAGGCCTTGATGTCCCAAAGTGCAGTCTCCTGGGATCAGATCCTTGGTTCACTCAGAATAGCAGTCAGCCTCTGGTGGACCTAATAGTGGAAGTTTCAGAGGGAGCAGCAGGCTCTCACTGTGTGTGTGTGTGATCAGTTTATCCCATGTAGTGTTGATAGCAGGTCCAGTTCCTGAGAACCAAGAAAAGTGACTCGTTGCAGCTCCTAGCCCATGCCAATTTTTGACTTACTGACAAAATGAAGAATGGATTGGGGGGGGGGGGAATGTCCCAAAGCTGTTTTCCTTTTCCTTTTCCTTTTCCTTTTCCATAGGATCTTTAATTCCAGTTGCATCCGTGCAAAAGATAGATCCCAGCAAATCCATTTTTTCCCCTTAAAATTCAAAACCTAATTTTCATCCAGGGCTTCTTCAATGGTCTCCCCATTTGCAATTTCTTCTTTGCTGCTGTCAGAAGCGTTTGGTCTGAGGTTGTGTCTTGCTGCGGGGCCTCGCTCCACATTGCAGCAAGTTCTCACCGTGGCTGCTTGCTTCTTGGCAGGCTGCATCACCTCAGCGGAAAGACCGTTATTGCTCAAATGCTGTTTATTTGGACATTTTCTTAAGCGCTTGATGTTCTTTCCAAGAAAGCAGGGCATATAGACAAAGGGGTCCGCTAGCAAGAAACGAGACCACTGCTTGCGTAATTCAGCCTTTACCTGGGAGGGAAAAAAAGGAGAAAAGATGATGGGATTACAGCAGCCTTTTCCCACTGTGTATCTTCTAAATAAGAGCTATGGTGGTGCAGTGATTAGAATGCAGCATTGCAGGCTAATTCTGTCAACTGCCAGCAGTTTGATCCTGACCAGCTCAAGGTTGACTCAGCCTTCCCTCTTTCTGAGGTGGGTAAAATGAGGACCCAGATTGTTGGGGGCAATAGGCTGACTCCGTAAACCACTTAGAGAGGGCTGTAAAGCACTGTGAAGCATTTAGATACAAGTCTAAATGCTATTGCAATTGCTAATAGCAATATAGCTATTATATAGCATGGCTATTGGTGATTACTGAGTGACTGATTTCAGTCTCTCTACATCCAAATGTAAGTACATCCACCAGATCAAACAATCCCATATTCATCTGAATTCATCTGAATCGATCATATCTTTATTTTGTCTCAATAATTCTGCATGAAAAGTGAAAGGCATCTAACCAGTTAATATAGAAATGGGGATGGGAATGCATTCCCTCCCAACACCCCCAATATCACTACAATCCATTTTACACCATTTTGCAAAGGGGCATGAAAAATCACCGAAAAACCGAAAGGGGAAAATTCTTGCATCTGCTCTCTCTCAACTTGGATAACATCTGCTTCTCTCTTATTAGAGGAATGGGCAGCCCCAAACCCCTCTCCATAAACAGAGGCCCTCCCAGGAAGGCTATGGGCTTATTGTGTGTGGCATGATAGACTGTTCATCTGTTCTCAAATAAGTGGCCAACTTGCTGGGTCAGGCAGTGTCTTTTCAACTATTACAAGTAGTATAATGGAAAAATTAATAATTCTTTAATCAATTTTTCCATAACTGAATGATCATCAACCAGTATGTTCTGAGCAACTGGAGTGGGGGACAGAGGGGTGAAGAATGAGAAATGAAAAAGATAATGTACCTCGCCGTTATAAAAGCAATATAAAAGTGCTACGAGAAAACCCTGGAAGAGAAAGAGAAAATAAATTAGATTTGAGGAACATGTGTCAAAGTACAATTTGACTTGGAATTTATATAATCAGAGAATACATTTACAAAAAAACTACCTGAAACATGAGCCATCATGCTGGCAAATTGAACATGAATGCAACTATCTTCCTCTTGCTCAAGAATTATTTTTGCCTCTTAACAGCCATAAAGGTTTCGAACTGAATCCTTTCTGAGTAATCTGCGTAAATTTACTTTGAACATTTTGCTTCAGCAAATGTCTGGCTTGCTATTTGAAACTACAATGGTTGATTCCAATAAAATATACTGCTCAAAAAAATAAAGGGAACATTTTACCATGGAACTGAAGGGGTTTGCGTTCCCTTTATTTTTGTGAGCAGTATACTGTATATTATTTCTCCCTAATCAGACTTTTTTTTAACATTACAGGAAAGCTTGTAGTCTAAAGTTTACTACTTTACTACTTCCTGAGCAGGAAAGCTTGTAATCTAAAGTTTAGGGCACATTACATTTATGCCTGTAGAATTACATCTCCCTAGAATATGGCTGTAGAATCTTGAAAGGTGAGCATTAAATTTAAGAATTTTTTCCAAAAGACCCATTCATTCTGCTCCCTCATTTATTATGCACATATTTTAAAATTACCTTCTCAGAACTACCCATATTAGACTGATATAAATCTAATTTTGTTGTGTGGAATTCTAAGACTCAAATAGATAGGTTTATGAAATTTGAAAAACAACGCATCACTTCCAACAAGCATGGAACTGACTTCAAATGTCTCATTCTTTGGGTTTAACAGTCTTCAAAAAAAGTTAAAATATATTGTAGTGCTAAATAATCAGACTCTAAAATCAGATTAGGACAGGGAAATTATAGTAAGAAATCTCTTGAAAATGTTCCTAATAATTAAAAATATTTCACTGAATAGCAATCAAGTTAAATTTAAATAGCAATATTTCTCCAATAGCAATCAAGTTAAATTTAAAAAAGAAATAAAAAATTAATATAAATATAAGCTAAGCAAAATACTGCACATACGATTTTTCTCCACTAGACTTTTATTCTTTTTTTTTGGGGGGGGGGGTAGCAATAACAAACTAGGTTTGATTTTTGTTGTTGCTTTTTGTCAGGTAAGTAACAAAGATTCAGTTTATTGAAGGCATTGCTAGTTAAGAATTATCATTATACCTGCTAACCAGATCTGTTCCTCTGACTTGTGAGGAAAAGGAGAAAATTTTAATTTGGCAGCTACTACTGTACTTAAATATTGTTTCAAAAAGCTCTAGCCAATAATACTGAAAAATCATATTTGGTTTGGAAAGAATTCTAGACAAATAATTTTATGGGATTGCTAGTATTTTTCAGATATGCTAGAATATTTATTCAGTAGTAGAAGTTTAATGTTTATATCAAATTGTATTTTAAAAATATGTTTTAAATTATATTTGAAAGATTATTGTATTATGCACCATTTATTAATGATCTGTGATTATGGTTTTTGATATTTTTTCACATTTGCATTCTGTAAAGTTGATATTAAAATTGTTTAATACACTTCCATCAAACTTACATGGAAAGAGCTGATGGTTAGCTGGATGAAGATTTTGACATGCCTGGAGAATCCTTCAACATGATCATCCATGATGAAATTAAAAACAGTCTCATGAATTCCAAGTAAAGGTATCAACACAAGAGTTGACCTTGCCAATCTTAAAATGAAAACAATCACCAACATGAATTAAATCCTTGAAATAAAACTCAACAAGAAACACATAATGGAATTATGACAGTCAGTTCCTTGATACGTTGATTTGGGATTAGATTGAGATGTCTATGAGCGTTAAGCATTCTGGTGATAATTCCATACTAAGACTGCAGCCCTGTGATTCTTGGAACAGTGTCTGAGTGACTTTAGAACCAACTGATTTCTCCCTCCCAAGGTCAGAGGCAGGGCCGTCCTTAGTCTTGGAGAAGGAATCTGACATTGCCTCCCCAAACTGGGACTTTGTGAAATTTATTTATTTATTTATTTATTTATTTTGATTTATATCCCGCCCTTCTCCCAAGGGGACTCAGGGCGGCTCACAACATATTTAAAAACATAGACATATTTACAACTCCCCACCGGATAAAACCAAATTAAACCAATATTTAG
>NW_015387561.1:46885-59372 GCF_001527695.2 Protobothrops mucrosquamatus
TGGGGGTCGCCAGCCGACACTGCTTGGCCGACGGCACCCTGAGGAGACCCACTCTGTGGGAGCGTACCGGTCTATGGGAGGGAATCTGTGGCAGAAGGCGGTCTCGGAGATAGCCAGGTCCAATGCCATGGAGCGCTTTAAAGGTGGTAACTAACACCTTAAAGCGCACCCGGAAGGCCACTGGCAACCAGTGCAGCTCCAAAGGAAGCTAGTGAGACTTGAAGGAGGCGACAAAGGGCTTGGGGAGTAAGTATATTTCCTTTTGGTAAGAGGAAGGATTTCTTTCTGTTTTAAAATACTAAGTAAACAAAGAACAGTGAATATGGTTCTTCTCTTTTTGCCCTGATGGTATTCAGTAGGCATAGCTTTAGTGACATATTCCAAGATTAGAATACTCCTACTTTTTCTTAGGGTTGTTCCTTAAACCTTAAACTGTTTCTACTTTGATGTTCTTCCTGATGAATATTTACCAGGTTTACATTTTGGAATTGTGGATTTATTTTTTTTCTTTATTGCATTTTGCATTCTGTTCAAAGTTGTGAGATCCCATCCAACCTGCTATCCAAAATGAAATATGATTGATGGAGCGTATTGTCCCATATTTCACTTTAAAATTAGTATCTATTTTTGTTGCAATTTCAATTTCTTTAAAAATGACACATTCTCCTTAAGGAAACAGCAAAGATTCTTGTGGATCTTCAATGACAAATGCATTTAGCAAAGTAAACCAATGTTTCTCAATCTTGACAACTTTAAGATGTGTAGATGCACATGGCTGGCTGGGGAATTCTGGGACTTGAAGTCTACACACCTCAAAGTTGCTAAGATTGAGAAACATTGATATAAATCTTTGCAGATTTTCATTTACATTATCAGGTGAATGAAATGTCAAACAAATATGTATTACAATGTTGGAGAAATATGTTGACTCTCATATGGCTGTGAATCAAATCAAGTGTGTATTTTTTTTAAAAAAGAATATGGTACAGAAAATTATAAGAAAGCAATATCTACCTGAACTTATAGTCACGAAAGGTCATCTGCTGGGCTTTAAGTTTAGAAAGTAGCAGTTTCAGAAGCTTCACGAAGATGCAGAAATTAACCTTAGGGGGAGAAAAACCACACATCTTAGTTGGTTTCTCCAAATACAATAAAGGTTTGTTTGTCTGAAAAATCATCTCTTACAGGGATTGCCTAAGGGCAAGACAACTGCAAGAAACACCCTTCAGACTGTTTTTAATAATTTTAATGTATAGAGACTCGGCTTTCAGGTATTTTCTATACAATGTTGTTGCTCTGTCCTGCTTGCTATTTTGAAAGCTCAAAGCTTACTAATAGTGATTGGTGGGGGGAAAGGAAAGGGGTAGTAGTGGACCAAAAGGAAGAGAAAAAGTCTGAGGTTTAGCACTAGTGGCTAAGTGGCCGCTACAAAAAATATATATATACAAAATATTCTTGAACATAAAGGATTTTTCAAGTGTTTATTGCCACAAAAACAATAAATAATGTTTGACTTATCTTACTAATTTAGAATTATGAAAGTAATTATTGGACACAGATCCCTCCTGGTAAGTTGCTGCTTGGCAACTCTGGGCTCCTGTTAAGGAGTAATTACACCTTTACTTTGAAACAATATATCATATTTTCAAGTATCTAGGGTCTTTTGAACTATATAACTGCTACATAAAAATTGATGGTGGACAACAGGAATTCTTCATGCCCTTGTTACATTGGAAAGGCAACTCTATATGAACTGAGGACCTGATGTTACTTATGACTTGTAATCAAGTTGTTTATAGATGTTGAACTCTAACCCACAGTTTGAAAGCTCTTGCTGTACCTCACTGATTTGAGTATTAATCCCAGCATACAGTAAAGATTTTCTCAATCTAGGGGTCCCAGCTAGATCGATTACAAGTCCCCATCATCTTTTTCCTTCTGCTATCACTGCAGCTCCTTGAATTCTGTAAATTATTTAAGGTGCATATTTTGTCTTAAAACAATATTGTATTGTATTACTATTCTGTACAATAGAATAGTAAGCAATTTTACAATGATCCTTACAACAATGGAGAATAATATGGGTCCTCGAATGATCCACCAGACATTCATGGTTTCATTTGTTGACCAGCATCTAGAAAACAAGTAAAATTTTATGTCATGTAATAACAAACAATAAACCACATTTGTTATTACCTTTTAAAAAACTGTATAATTCAACTTGGTGAATTATAGAATTGTATCCAAAAGCATATGAAAAGTTTTAAAAGCTTCAAGGAAGAGCAGCAGAGCTGCTGTTATATGCAGGATCTCTCATCCCTCCCCCGAGAACTTATGCTTTGTTCTCTGGGAAAGTAATCTATTGTATGGATAATACACTTTTTTCCCCACAGGGCCACCACAATTTAAAAGAAATTTAGCAATACAGCCTTCCTTTTGAGATTCCTACAGAACTTCTGAAATTGTACTCATTTATTCATTGGAGAGGGATGAACCTAGGATTCAGAAATTATTCTGAATCTCTGAAGTCTGATTCAGAATGTGATAGCTATCCATCATTCTTCTGATGAAAAGGAATATAATTTATGGACCAGAAGAGGAATAGCAAGAAGAGCAGGAATCAGGAAATTCTTAAGACTCACCTGCATGGAGTTCTTCAAACCATTCAAAACCCAGCAATGGACTAACCTCCCTTTCATGAGAATTGTTTGTGGCATAGAATTAAAAAGTGCCATCTAGATTTTTATGCCACTAGGCTTCACAAGGATGAGGATATAAATAAAGTTTATCTTTGGCCACTTTAGAGTCAAAACCTGGTCTCAGTTCTGTAACACTTTAGAAATCAATAGTTCTTGATATGAAACTACAGGGATACTACTTTTTTCCACAGTCAACATTAACAGTTCTTGATTTCTAACAAATAATCCACTGGAAGTTTTCAAGAAGAGATTGGACAATTGTTTGTCTGAAATGGTATAGGGTTTCCTGCCTGAGCAGGAGGTTGGATTAGAAAACCTCCAAGGTCCCCTCAAACTCTGTCATTCTGTTAAATCCAAATACTCCCCTCCCTTTTTTAGCCTTTAAAAAAAATATCTCTCCAATGGTCCTGGCTGAAGCAGACTATAACACAATTTCTTATTTATAATGAGAATAGAGATTGCTTATGGAGGATTGAGTGAAGAAGAATAATGATATATATTTTTTTAAAAAAATATTTGTTCTATTGGGTATTTCTTTAAGATCCCTTGAATGCCTACTTAGAAATAAGCCAAATTAACTGCAGTTGAGTCTACTTCCAGAAAGGAACAGTACAGAATTACCATCTTAATTTCTTAGAAAAGGACATAAGCAGACAATCTGGTTTCTCCAGATGATACTGAATTGCAATTCCCCACATTTTTCACCATAACCCATATTTCTATGGGATGTTGGGAGTTGTTCACAATATCTGGAGGGGCAAAGGTTGTCTATCCCTGGAGTCCAAAGTGGTTTAACATTACGAATGAATAGCCTAAGAGCTGTTGGTTACATCCTTCCCTTCCTTTAAAACACTTGGAAGAGTATATATCAAGCTCCCAGGACTGTTCCATTGAAACCAGGCCCACTCAATGTCTACAAGCATCCTTACCATTCACAAGAATTATCTTATCATATGGCGTTCCAGCCCAATTCTAAATATGGCCAAAGCCCAGCTAGTCTGCTGTTAGACTGGATAAATATGTATTGACTCTGATTTCAATGTCTTGCTATTTGTTTAGGACTATTCACAGCCTAAGATACCCTTGTATCAGTGTTCTATACATCGTTGCAATCTGATTTCTGTTCAGACATGATGAAATTTTCCATCCCTTCTTGACTTTCCTTCTTTTCTGTGCTTTTTCTCCTCTTTCAACCTGGAATAGTCCATAGAAGTGATTTTCTAGCTAGCATATTTTTAAAAGTTAAGATTATGCCCTTAATCAAAAATGGGGGATTAAAACATGTGTTTAGGAGGTTACAAAAAGTTTCCTTATTGCCTAGCAATGCAGAACAAATGATTGGTCATCTTTAGTCTAAACATTCTGGGGAAATAAACAAAAGGCTCCTTTTCCTATTGGCACAAAAAAGGCAAGCAAAGAAACAATGAAACCAGTTACAGGAACATTTAAGACAGAAACTTACTCTACTTGCTCCCAGTGGTATTTTATTATTGCCCAAGGAACTACAAACAAAACTGGAAAACCTGAAAGGAAAAACAGAGGTGAATATTATCGCAAGGCTTCATATGGTTTCTGGGGGTATCAAATCATTTGAGTTAAATGCTGTTCTTCTAGTTCAATTGGTTTACTATTGCCGTCTTCTAAATTTCACCCCCGAACCTCACAGTCTAATATATTCAATGTAACAAGGATAGCTGATATGTGAGGATTATCACTGATTATGTGAATAAAGGAAAGGCTAACGGCCTCAATTAATTTTGTTTTCCTCAGAGCTTATTCCTTGTAAAAATCTACTTTCTTCACTCAACGAATATGTTCATAGATATTTGTGTTCTGGTTTGTGCGTGTTTTGAAAATCTCTAAGCAAATAATGACAGCAGCAAACTCCAAGGACTGCATTTTTCTAATAATCTGATGCAAAAAAATCAAGAACAAGTTGACTGAAATCTTCTCAACAGCAGGAACAGGGGTAATAAACCCCTGTTTATTCAAATAGGTGAACAACCGGTTCTCTGTGTGGATGCTGCTTCCAGAAGTGAATGCTCCAACACTGGAAGTTTTTAAGAAGAGACTGGACAGCCATTTGTCTGTATAGGGTATAGGGTTTCCTGCCTGAGCAGGGGGTTGGACTAGATGACCTTCAAGGTCCCTTCCAACTTTATTATTATTATTATTATTATTATTATTATTATTATTATTATTATTATTATTATTATTATTATTATTATTATTATTATTATTATTATTATATAAGTCCATTCTGGGCCTGGGCAACAAAAAATTAGTTACTGGTTCTTCCAAAGTGGTGCGAACCGGCTGAATCCCACCACTAAATAAACCAAAGTTTAGTTTTGACCCATTCCATCTGAATAGCTGAACCAATCACAAAACTGACTGAAAGATATAAACCTACCAATTTATAAATCAAGTCCATCACCTTGGAAAAGTCCAAGCTTACCCCATCCAATGAAGATGTATCTCAGCAGCTGATGTTTCTCAAACAGCACAGTAGCTACTAATAACCTGTAGAGGTAAATTCCTTCCACTAAAAGCCAGAAAAAATTTGCTCCAACAACATAATGCATGAAAAGGGGAGCCATCCTGCATAAGGTTAGTTTCTGCAAAGAAGAGACAAAAAGAAGAGTTAATAACACTGTGCAGATCCCAATAAGGGATTAATTTATTTTGGCCTTGAGCTTATTGGCTGCAGGAATGCATGCTACTTACCTGGGGACAATATGATAGTAATTTACCCTTCATGCTCCAAGTCCATGGGGCAAAGAGTTGCTATTTTTAGCACGTCTATTGAAACCTCATTCAGAAGTTTAATGTTTTAACTTTGTTCCTCTTTCTTTCTCCCTTCTTTTAAACTGTCTTGCTTTGGGATATGGTATTTTAATTTATTGTGTTAGTTTTTCCGGGGATTCACAAAACAGTAGCCCATAAATATTTCAAACAGATAAAAACAAATTTAATGTGCTTCCTGACCTTGCATTTGTACATCAATTGTTGTTGCTTAAAAATTAGCCACTGGTTCTCACAGGTGGTAAACAAGGGATGAGCATCATTTAAGCACCATGAATGAATTTAGCCAGAAAATTTAGCCCTGCAACTTTTATTGCTACTGAATTTAGAAAAGGATCTATAGAAGAACAGACATCATTCTTGCAATCAGACATCATTTTTTGCTGCTTCAATTACTTAAAATTAACATTGAGAGTGCCTGCTGCAATACCTCTGGACTCAAGGAAGAAATCCATCCATTTTCATCAGCTGGCTTTTCTGACTCCGAAGAAAGAAATTCATAAGTACTGCGGGTTATGCCATCTTTTATTAGAACTCCTGCAGCTCGGAGGATGAATGAAGCAAAGAGATTCATATGGATGTAATTTCTTGTGCAATGCAGTTTCCTGAAGGGGAAGAAGAGAAGAGAAGAGAAGAGAAGAGAAGAGAAGAGAAGAGAAGAGAAGAGAAGAGAAGAGAAGAGAAGAGAAGAGAAGAGGGGAGGGGACAGGAGAGGAGAGGAGATGAGAGGAAGAAGAGGAGAGGAGAGGTTATAAGAATAACTAACCAAAGTTAGTTACAGTCTTAACTGAAGAGCAATATAGTATGTTCTTTTTGTGAAGTGACTGGGAAATTATATTCTTCTTTGGGGCTGCGGGTGGCCTGACCCTGAAGGGTTCACTGGACTGTTTGCTTAGCTAGTTATGTGGCAGGTAAAACTGCGTATGATGCTACACAGATGTCTTTGCTGAAAATGCAAATTCCTGCCATTTGACAGTGCTTCATTGAGTCCCAGCCAGCTTTTGCTGCATTTGGTGTAGGAGCTTTTATTCCCCCGATGTTGTGTCCTCCCAACATAATCATTTTTTCCCAGTTGCTGCACAAATTCACTTCTGTTCAAAAGTTCCATTACAAAGAATCCCATAGTACACCATTCCCTCCATATGATGATCAGCTCTTGAAAGGATGTACAGGTAGTCCTTGACTTGCAACACAGTTCGAAGTTACAACGGCACTGGAAAAAGTGACTCATGACCATATGATCATTGCGGCATCCCCCATGGTCATGTGATTTACATTTGGATGTTTGACAACTAGTTCATATTTATGACGGTTGCAGTGTCCTGGGTCATGTGATCACCTTTTGCCACCTTACCAGCTAAGTCAATGGGAAAGCCAGATTCACTTAACAACTGTGTTACTAATTCAGTGATTCACTGAACAAATGTGGAAAGAAAGGTCGTAAAATGGGGCAAAACTCACTTAACTATTGTCTTGTTTAGCAACAGAAAATTTGGGCTCATTTGCAGTCATATGTTGAGGACTATCTATACTCAGATGTTCATAATCCTGTCCCTGCCTGGCCAAACATTCTTCCATTGCATTCCTCTCTTGTATGCTCCCAATACAGCAGGGATTGTGAGTGTTCAAACATTTTAAAAGGGGGAAAAAATGAAATCATCATTTCAAAAAGCTCAGACTTTTTGGACTACTTGAGACCTCCTATCATAATATAATCACATTAATATTCCTGTGTTTGACAAGTGAAAGCTCTTATTTTCAACAAAACCAGATTCCAGAGGTCAATTAAGACAAATTAATGCACTGTGTGGTGGAAGAGTCCTTGTAGACTGGAATAGTTCAACTATAATTTGCTAGACAGTCAGTGACTTTGTTGTGCATCTCCTTCATGTCCTCAGAGCCTGCGTTATCTTATGAACAACTAGAATAATTGTTGATTTAAAACAAAAGAATTTTTATTTGTAAGATGTTTCTGCCATTGTTTATGTACTGGAAAATGTTCTTCTAGTCTCAACAGAGCAAATGAAAAGATAGCTGTTTAGCTGAGCGTATAATAATGTTGATGATTGCGATCAAGAGTGTCAATGTAGCAGTATTTTAAAATTCTAATTCTTTTTTTTTTTTTTTAAGAAATGCATGTAGCTATATAAAGTTGTGCAGGACTGAGCAAAAACAGAGCAACAAGTGTTGCAGCTGGAATCAAAGTCATCGCCCCTCACCTGTCACCACCCTCATTCCAAAATTTCATAAGAGTGCAGTAATATTAAACATTAATTTGTACCTTGGTTCTGGATCTTTTCATGTTAAGATTAGCCCAACTCAGAGGAAAAAATTGACACAATGAAACTGAAGCCTGGTCTAGTACTAAAAGTTAATGTAATGCTAAATACTAAAAAAAGGAGATTTTTAGATTTTTGTGAAAATATCCTTATGTAACCTTCATATTATAAAATCCAACTATGTAGATTTTAATCTGAGAATATGTAGATTTTAATCTGAGAATATGTAGATTTTAATCTGAGAATATTATTTCCGTACCCATGACATGTTTACAATCAATAGCTATGATTTCTATAAGTAATACTTACATGTCACTGAAAAAGGAAATTGTGTAAAAGAAAACAAAACTCAGAAATTAGGCAATAGTCTGGGATGAAGGTTAATAAGTTTGCCTAATTAGAACTCAAGGGGAATTATGTTGATTACAAATGATCCACAAGGAATTGGCATATTTTGAAAAGCATCAGTGAAACAGATACAACCAAATGTGCATAAATTGTAGATCATATAAAGTTCATCTTGCTTCTGCATATTAGAAGAAGTCTCCTTATTTGTCCGCTATCTAACCACGGATCGTAAACAATCATTACAAGACAGCCCACTTCCTTCCAAATACTTGGCCTTTTTAGTTGAAATGATTGCTGTCATCTTCATGAATTATATAGGCATGTTTATATAATAAACTTTGGAATAAATTATAGTTTTCACAAAAACTTTGAAATTATTAAAAAAAAAAGCCCCAACCCTCACACAACATTGAAGAACAGAGCAAAGTACAAAGTACTCAGAAATAAACATTGGAGAAAAGTAGAAGATTCAGTTCCATGGCATATTTTTATTAAACCACACCTGCACAAAGTTGTCTCATATGTGAGCCAGTTTGGCATAATGATTAAAGGCACAAGGCTAGAAACATGGAAACCATGAATTCTAGTCTTGTCTTAGGCACAAAGCCAGCTGCATGACCTTGGGCCAGTTTCTCTCTTCCAGATCCTGGAAAAAGGCAAGAGCAAACTACTTCCGAAATACCGCAAAGAAAACTGCGGGGACATTTCTAGGCTCAAAGGTATCAAAACAAACCAATCCCCATAGGGAACTATTAAGATTCTTCTTATTTCTCCTCTTCTTTCTGTTCCTATTCTCCAGTCTATACACTTCGTTACATTAAGTGGCCTCTCATTAAAATATTTGCTACAACTTTAGCTTGTATCATTTTATTAATGTAACTTATTAAGGTGCCTATTACTGTACTTCCACATGGTTCATTACTGATATGATGTAGCGTACTTCAAACACAACATGAATCCTGAGGTTTTGATAGCTTTGTGAAACCTACTCAACACGTTACTGTAATATTTAGCACAGTCAAAGTTCATTTTTTTAAAAAAGAATAATGTTCTTGCCATCAAGTAAGCATATTAAAACTTTTAGGCAAACTTCTGCTGGTTATTCTACTTTCTCAGGCTCAGTAGCTGATGTATTTCATTGCTTTTATGTGTGAACATAAAGTCATACAATGTGAATTACAATGGAGCTGAACCAAGTACACGAGGGTCAGGATGTTTTATAATTCTGTTCAGTCAAAATGATTTGAGAGAGTTTGGATTCTCTCCCCTCCCTTCCTCTCTTTACAATCTGTACTGTCCTATTCTTGGTAGTAAAATTTTAATTGTAATTTAGGAATCCTATTGTTCCATTTACATATGGATTTTACTAACAATCTTCCCTCTTGCGGTAAGCTTGTTCACTTGCATTTAAAATGTCTGTTTGAATAACTGGTAACTAAGCTTAGCTCGGTAAGACTATTCCATTCTAGCTCATTAAGCCTGAAAAATATGTGGGGCTGGCTTGGTAGTAAATAGGTGTTTACAGTAATAGCAATAGCCCTTAGACTTATACAGCGCCCCATAGAGCTTTAGCACATTCTCTGGATGGTTTACAATGTTAGCGTATTGCCCTCAACAATCTGGATCCTCATTTCACCAGCCTTGGAAGGCTGAGTCAACTTTGAGCCCCAACAGGATCAAACTCCAGGCTTAGCCTGCAATACTGCATTCTAACCACTGCACCACCAGGGTAAATAAACAAACAAACAAATAAATAAATAAATAATTGAATGCTATGATTCATCAGCAGTGATTTCTTTTAATTTCAATGTTGATTTCCTATGGCTGATATTTCTAAACTAGTCACAATTGTCACAGACTTACCTGAGGAAGGATGATTTAATTCTGATGTAAATACTTTAGGCCAAAACATTTTTGGGTGATAGGATAAATATGCCGGGATAAGATACATTTCAAATATTTTCAATATTTGATATGTTATTGACAGTCATCAAAAACAATTATTTTACTAAGGCATGAGATATGAAAAACACTTTTTTCATTGTTCAAGTAGTCTATAATTTTGTGATTCATGCCTCAGACACTTTCCAAATTCCTTCTGAAAGGTTCCCTCATCTATTTTTTCTTTGTTAATATCTAATTTGGCCCTTGTAGAAAGACATTTTTTAGCTCTTTGTATATTTCATAGTCAGTGATCAAGGGAAATCCTTTGGGAAGGTCTGACATCATCTCCTTCTCTGTTCTAACATATGCCACAACAAGGTGATGCATAAATCAAATAAATAAAATATTCTAATGAATAGTTTAAACAGACCATATTCTACTGAAAAAAAAAAGTTATACTGACCTAAAAAACAGCAGTATGAAGAGTGCTAAGACAAGGGAAACAAGAGAAATAGAATATCCCACAGTAGAAAGTTTTTCAAGCACCATAAACAATGTAAGGTCTTCTGCCTGGAAACAACAAAGAAACAACATAGTTAATGTAGTCAACTTTCCTGGAGGGGGATAGACCCATAAATGTCAGATATATGTGCTTAGTTCCCAAAACAGCTAGTGCTATGTTGACACATAAACTTTTAGGCATCCCTGATAAAACTACATGAGTGAGAACCCTGGTCATCCATCCATCCATCCATCCATCCATCCATCCATCCATCCATTTACCAAAATTCTTAACTTTCAAGCTCCCTCATAGAGGGAGTACAGTAATTCACATGACTATAATTCACTCTACATGGTGCCCTTTCCTTGAAGATCACTCAAAAATTTCAGCTGCAATACCTCTGGTTTATTACCCTTATTGTAAATCACTTTGAGTCCATTTCCATTTCATTCTCTACCCCTCTATCTTTTTTAACTCTTGGGGCTTTTCTCCTAACAGGATTTTTTTTTTTTTTTTAAAAGAAGGTAATCAGAGGTATCATATTAAGAAACAAATCTGATCATCTGATGGTACAAACAAGCAGGTAACCGCCCACTTCCTGCCATATTTATTATCTTAGAGAAACACTTAGAAGCCAGTAACTGAAACAGAATGCAATATTTGATTATTGCTTCTCCAATGACAGCTGCTTATGTGCTCCAAAGTGACAGGCCAGAGGAAACTCAAAAACAGGAGTTTAATCAATTAAATCAATTAAGCTTTATGAGGGCCAAAACCATTACAAACATAAATTAAAACAACCCAAGTATAATCCAAAAAAATATAATAACATGTTAATAGTTTAACGCATAGTGTGCTTCTATTAAAAAAACTGGATAGGATACAGTTTTATGGCTAAGGCACAAAACTTTAGGAGGCCATTCAAGGGCAAATTAATTGAAAATGCAGTTGCACATATAATGTATGTTGTACAAAAACATGTCCTGGAGTTTCAGGTTCACCAGAGGAATGAGGACATTGTTTAAGCACTAGAGGGATTCCATTATATCTGCTATTTATAACTGCAGTGGAGAAGGCATTAAAACGTGGTGTGCAAAAAAAAATCTGTAATGGGTGTCAGTAAGAACCTCACCTCTCTCTCTCCACATCACTCTCCCCCCTCTCTCTTTCTCTCTCTCACTCTCTCTTTTTCCCACCCCCCCTCTCTCTTTCTCTCTCTCACTCATTCTCCCTCCCCATCTCTCTTTCTCTTTCTCTCTCTCTCTTTATCCCTCCCCATCTCTCTTTCTCTTTCTCTCTCTTTGTCTCTCTTTCTCTTTCTCTTTCTCACTCACTCTCTCTCTCTCTCTCTCACTCTTTCTCCCTCCCCCTCTCTCTTTCCCTTTCTCTCTCTCACTTTTTCTCCCTCCCCCCTCTCTCTCACTCTCTCTATCTTTCTCTCTCTCTTTCTCTCTCACTCACTCTTTCTCACTCATTCTCTTTCTCTCTCTCACTCTCACTCTCTTTCTTTCTCTCTCTCTTTCTCCTGCTCTCTTTCTCCCTCTTTCTTTCTCTCTCTCCCTCCCTCCCTCTCTTTCGCTTTCTATCTTTCCCTCTCTCTTTCTCTTTCTCTCTCACTCTCCCTTTCTCTCTCTCTTTCTCTCTCTCTCCCTCTTTCTACATCCCCCTCTCTCTTTCTTTCTCTCTCTCACTCTCTCTTTCTCCCTCCCCCTCTCTCTTTCTCTTTCTGACTCTCCCTCTATCTCCCTCTCTCTTTCTCTCTCTCTCTCTCTCTCTCGCTTTCTCTCTCTCACTCTCCCTCTCTCTTTCTCTCTCTCTTTCTCCCTCTCTCTTTCTCCCTCCCTCCCTCCCTCTCTCTCTCTTTCTCTTTCTCACTTTCCCTCTCTCTCTCTTTCTTTTTCTCTCTCTTTTTCTCTCTTTCTCTCTTTCTCTCTCTCTCTTTCTCTTTCTCTCTCTTTCTCTCTTTCTCT
>NW_015387561.1:61943-78770 GCF_001527695.2 Protobothrops mucrosquamatus
CTCTCTTTCTTTCTCTCTCTTTCTCTCTCTCTTTCTCTTCCTCTCTCTCACTCTCTTTCTCCCTCCCCACTCTCTCTCTTTCTCTCTCTCTCTTTCTCTTTCTCCCTCTTTCTCTGTCCCCCACTCTCTCTTTCTCTTTCTCTCTTTGTCCCTCCCCCCTCTCTTTCTCTTTCTGTCTCTCCCTCTCCCTCTCTCTCTTTCTCTTTCTCTCTCTCTCTCTCACTTTCACTTTCACTCTCTCTTTCTCCCCCTCTCTCTCTTTCTCCCTCCCCCCTTTCTCTTTCTCTCTCTCACTCTCTCATTCTCCCTCCCTCCCTCTTTCTCTCTCTTTCTCTCTTTCTCTTTCTCCCTCTCTCTCCCTCTCTCTCTCTTTCTCCCTCTCTCTCTCTTTCACTATGTGTATATGTGTGCTTCCTTCTGTATGTGTGTAAGAGAAATGTATTTATTTTGTTTTGTTAGACAAACCTCCATTCTGTATTGACTTCCCATCTTGATTTATATAGGTCCATTGTGGAAAATAGATCATATGTGCTATCTAATTACTGTTCATGTACCTGAATGTTGAAAACCCTATCTATATTTTGTACCTGGGAGCCATAACATTGTTAAAACTATACTTTTGAACTCATCTTGTAAAAAATCACTATAAGTTAGGGTTCTTTGGAGTACAGAAACCCAGTATGCAAATTCTCAAAGGAGGCTGTATAGTCAATAAGGAAACTAAAGCAAATCTGGACTCTTGCTGACTGTATTTATGGCTTGTCTCTCAGATTAGTTTGATGTGTTCTTCATGTTTCTTTTGAATAAACTCTGTAGTCTGTAATCCCAAAAGAGAGAGGGAGGGGGACATCCCTAAGCCTCCAGTCTAAATCATGCTAACCCTCTTTTCTAAAACAAATGCTACCTATTTTCGTGCAAAGTAAGTTGCATCGTAGGTGAGCTGTAATCACAGTACCAAATAAGAATAATAGACTAATAGAGCTGGAAGGTACCTCGGAGATCTTCTAGTCCAATCCCCCTGCTTGAGCAGGAGACCCTATATCATTTCAGACAAATGGTTGTCTAGTCTCTTTTTTAAAGCCTTCAGTGATGGAGCAAGCTATTCCATTGGTTAATTGCTCTTACCGTTAGGAAATTTCTCCTTAGTTCTAGGTTGCTTCTTTCCTTTGTTTCTTTCCAACCATTGCTTCTTGTCCTGCCTTTTGGTGCTTTGGAAAATAGTTTGACCTCCTCATTTTGGTAGGATATTAGAACAGTGCTATCATATCCCTCCCAGTCCTTCTTTTCATTGGACTAGACATCCCCAATTCCTTGTATGTTTTAGTCTCCAGCCCCCTAATCATTTTTGTTGCTCTTCTCTGCACTCTTTCCAGATTCTCAACATCTTTTTCACAATATGGTGACCAAAACTGGATGGAATATTTCAAGTGTGATCTTACTAAGGCTTTGTAAAGCAGTACTAGAACTTTGCTTGATCTTGATTCTATATTAATCCTTTATTAATGCAGCCTATGACTGCATTGCCTTTTTTGGATGCTGCCACACACTCTTGGCTCACATTTAAGCAATTGTCCACTAGGACACCAAGATCCCACAATGTACAATTACTGGCATTAAGCCAAGTTTCACTTAGCCTATATTCAGTAGGCCAAAAGAGATTTCCTGAGAAAAATGGTGAATGTATCTCCCATAAAAGATGACCCTGCTCACTTTTTCATTAAAAGTATTCTCCTCGATGCATTCTGAACGGTTACTCCAAACTTCTGTTGTGTTTTCGATGTTTTGCCAAATCCCTTGGTCCAAGCAGACTCTGTATACTTTCCTTGTGCTTCCTAAAAGTAAACAGACACAAGCTCAAAGGTCAAGCCACACATTTCATTTTTCAGCCGTGGTTTATTGCTGTCATCCTTTCATTGCATGCCTAGAAAGCCCAAAAAAAGGAGACTTGGCTTAGCGTAGGCAGCTCTTTGTAATGTCTGTTTATTTGGGAGGTAACTGTAGAAAGCTTAATATTTCTCAGTGGATTAACACTGTCAAGCCTGCATAATTCCCTATTTTTAAATCTTTTTACAAGCTTAAACCCATGGGATAAGACCATATTTCTTTAAATAGCTTTTAATATCTTTGTCATGCTTTAAATGAATTGCGCTTGAGGTTACAAAGCATTAATTAATTCAACATAATTTGGGTCTTTTTCTATTGGAAATAGATCTCTGGTCAAATGTGTCTCTCCATCTCTATTGTCTTTTGATATAATGTCCATGGGTAATTTAAGGCATCTATCTTTCCTTAATTTCAAATGTATCTCTTTCCTAAACACAGCTGATCATGAACAGTTTTTGCCAAAAACAATTATGTTTGAATACACATGAACACTTTTTTCTGTTTTCCATGGTTTTTAGATTGTTCCATATTGTTTCCCTCAGTTGATGTCACAATCATTTTGTGATGATCATGCTTATAAAAACATAGCCAACTGATCTTTCATTTAGCCAACAGAAGTCTTTCTAGTTCTGCTACTTATGTTCCCTTTGACTAGAAATAAAAAATGTGAACATATCAATCTTGTATTCTGCTTCCTATATCAGTGATGGCGAACCTTTTAGAGACCGAGTGCCCAAACTGCAACCCAAAACCCACTTATTTATTGCTGGGTGCCAGGTGGGCGTGGCTCACTGGGTGGGTGTGGCTGTGGTGGTTATGGCAGACTGGGTGGTTGTGGCCAAGGTGGGCGTGGTCACCTCAATGTTGCTCGTGGGGAGGGACGCCTGTGGGGGCTGGGCAGGGTTGGGGGAGATCCAGGAGGTCTCTGGTAGGTGGGGTGGTGGGC
This sequence comes from Protobothrops mucrosquamatus, assembly GCF_001527695.2. Classification (NCBI taxonomy): domain Eukaryota; kingdom Metazoa; phylum Chordata; class Lepidosauria; order Squamata; family Viperidae; genus Protobothrops; species Protobothrops mucrosquamatus. The sequence goes on from NW_015387561.1 coordinate 64,774, forward strand.
AGGAGGCTCATCCTGCAGGGTGAGGCAAGGCAAAGTGAGGCAGGGCAGGGATGCCATTGCTGCAGGGCATGGCGAGGCAGGAGCCGGGGGTGGCTGCTGCCTGACACTATCGGCCCCCACACACAGGCCAGCGAGCGCATGGGGGCCAACGGTGTCCATCAGCAACCACAGCCTGCCAGCCCCTCGACCGGCGCACTCTAGGGCTCCGCAGCCCGCCGCCAACAGTTCAGAGAAGCATAGATGCAGTGGGTCATGCCCAGGAAAAGGAGAGCATGCAAGGCCAGGAGGGATGGGACATGGGGGAGGGAAACCAGCCATGCTGGGATGCATCCGGCCATGTGGGACCTCGGTGAGTTAGAGGGACGGTTGCCATCTCTGGGGCATGGTGCGCATGCCCACAGAGAGGGCTTTGAATGCCACTCTGGCACGCGTGCCATAGGTTTACCACCACTGTCCTATATGGTTATGATAAGCATTAGCTAATACCATAAGAAAATCACTCCAGATTTGCCATGTGAAGTATTCAGAACTACTGGTAACTATAGTGAGAACTTTGCACTGGCATAGATGTAAAAATGTAATAATAGAATGCCATACCATATCTTTGCACCTGCTAAGAAATGATACAATTATTCCTATTGCAAAAGTGATGGGTACAGTACTTCTGAAGACTGCTAACTTTCACTCAATTTTGCTAACATGACTAGTGATGAAAGATGATGGTAACTGCAGTTCAGGATATGTGGAAAGTCAGAGATGCCCCATCCCAAATTTATGAACTTGGATGTTCAGTTTTAGGAACTGTTGCAAATGTAGGAAGATAATGAAGTTCTAGATTTTAGTACCACTGCTTTTATAATTGCTACACTCTGTACTGATGACAGCAGAATCAGATTATAATGCAGACAGTTCTCCAAAAGCTACTAGATACTATTAGTACAGAAGAACTTCATTTTAGATCATGTTATGCCCAATATAAAACTCCAAAAGGGAAGGAAAATTATATAGTGTATTATAATTTAGCATTTCCAAGTTTACATTACCACTTTTAAACCACGGTAAATAAGATGGACAAGCAACAGAGATATTTCCTGGTGGCGAATGAGGCCAGCAAGCAAACTGATCAAAACTTCCATTACAATATATTCCTGTGAAGGAGAAGGAGAGAGAGAATATTTTTGAAGGTTAACTAAAGTTTACAAGTAATTGATCACCAAGGAATGCAATATGTCTAAACTAAGCTCTACAGTGATTACATTTGCAATATGGTAACTTTGTATATTTGTTACTTAGTGTGTATATAAAATTACTATTTGTAACCAAGTTACCTTTCTGAAAACAGGTTTAAATACTGACCATAAATAGTATCTTAAGTGCACTTAGTTGCCAACTTATTTTTCTTTCATAAACCAAACAGATATTGTTAAGACCAGCCAATTTTTAAATGAAGCAATCTCACTTTTTATTTCTTTATCACAAACTTACTCTGCTACTATTTTCAACATTAACATTGCACCATGTTGCAAACCAACATGGTTGGCTTAGATTCCAGGTAGATAGAAATGGTAATTTGGTTTGGGACACTTAGCTTATTAAACTAACAATATCAAGACCAATCAAAATACAAACTGTCACATTGTAACCATGACAAATAAACTTAAAAGGCATTGGAGTGTAAATATAAAATAAATGTCTAGCCCCCATTCTATGCTTTACCTCTCTTTGTCTTTTCTTTATCCTTTTTTGTCTTTATGTACATGTTAAATGTTACATTTTTTAAAAAATCCTAACCATCCCTTTTTATATGTGCACTTTTTGCTTTGTTTTTCATTTTCAGAATTTCTCTGGTCACATGCTAAAAGGAAATACAATATGGTGAACCAGAGAAAGTAATTCAAATTGATCTCAAGAGGCCAAAAGGTTAGTCAGAAAGTTTAAAAATGAGTAACAATCAGCATTTGGATAAGTCAGATAGATAATATTTCAGCTAATTATCACCTTTGCCAGATCACAACTTCATGTTATATGTCAGTAGAATATAAAGTAGGATATCAAGAGAGAAAACAAAGAGAGAAATCAGGAAAGGTTGAAAACATGAAAGCAGCAACAGCAGCAGCAACAGCTCATTTTCTTTACTCATAGCAACCAGATAGATAAATTTTCTCCATGACAATCTATCCCTAACTTTGGTCTTTAAGGTCTTCCAAAGTTGCACTTGTAGCCACTGTAATTAAATCCATTCACCTTGCTGCCAGTCATCCTCTTCCTCTCTTTCCTCCCAGCATTAGACTTTTTCCAGATAGCTGGATTTTCTAAGTAAGTAGGCTGGCTTATTTTCCCATTTTATTAGGACTATTGTCTAGCAGCTCTTCTTAAATTCAGTATTATGTTTTATAAAATAGCCTCTAATAAAAGCTTTACTTGCATCCAAGCCATTCTTCGGAATTGAAGGAAAACTAGGGAATTGAAGGGGAACTCATCAAATTTGCAGATGACACCAAACTGTCAGGAGTAGCCAACACTCCAGAAGACAAACTCAGGATCCAAAAAGATCTTGATAAACTTGAACAATGTGTCCTATCCAACAAAATGAGTTTCAATGTGGAGAAAAGCAAAGTTTTACATTTAGGCAGGAAAAATCAAAGGTACAAGTACAGATTAAGTGAGACCTGGCTCAAAAACAGTAACTGTGAGAGGGACCTTGAAGTCCTAGTGGACGATCACTTGACTATGAGCCAGCAGTGTGCAGCAGCAACCAAAAAAAGCTAATACAATCCTGGATTGTATAAACAAACGCATAGAATCAAGATCATGCGAAATATTAGTACCGCTTTATAAAACCCTAGTAAGACCACACCTATAATACTGCAGCCAATTTTGGTCACTATATCACAAAAAAGATGTTGAGAGTTTGGAAAAAATTCAGAGAAGAGCAACTAAGATGATCAAAGGCCTGGAGACTAAAGCATACGAAGAACGGCTGTGGGACTTGGGTTTAGCTAGTCTAAAGAAAAGAAGAAATAGAGAAGACATGATAGTAGTGTTCCAGTATCAGAGGGGCTGCCACAAGGAAGAGGGGGTCATTTTGTTCACCAGAGCACCAGAGGGAAGGATGAGAAACAATGCTTAGAAACTGATCAAAGAGAGAAGCAACCTGGAATTAAGGAGAAACTTCCTGACAGTGAGGACAACCAGTGGAACAGCTTGCCTCCAGAAATTGTGAGCGCTCCATCACTGGTGATGTTTTAAGAAGAGACTAGACAATCACCTGTCTGAGATGGTATAGGTTCTCCTGCTTGAGCAGGGGGCTGGATTAGAAGACCTCCAAAGTCCCTTCCAGCTCTATTCTATTCTATTCTTAAAACAATACCTTCATTTAAAATTAGTTTCAAAAAATATTTTACTTTTGTTGCTATTGCTCCTTTTTATAACAACATTCCATTTAATCTCTGTCTAAAACAATTATATTTTCTTTTCTAAACGGAACTCACAGTTTAATTGAAACTAAGTTAATTGATACTAAGCTTTCAAAATGTGATTGGATGAAAGATTTATAAAGATGAAAGAAGTGCTGAAATAAGTCAGGAAGATGGAAAATTCTGTAAAAAAAAAAAAAGGTCTGGAGAAGTAAAATGGGTTAATAACAAAGTGTAGGAGAAGAAGAGGTAGAACCTGGGGTCATTGTCAAGAGTGGAATAACCCTAGAGTTGTTATGTTCCCACAAGTGATTTAAATCTAGTTTCCCTTGAATTTTGTTAACTTACCTAGCACCAGTTTAGTGCTGACTGTTAGTTGCCCAGATTCTCGTGCATAGGCTTGAGTAATAAGTAAGTTTGGCTGGAACTTAACATTTGATCCTGATTCTTTGCACCTGACACAAAGTGAAAGTTTTAGAAAGCAAGACAGGAGTGATAGACACAGAGAATTAGACAACTTGGTTCTATTGGAAGTAAGAATGAAGGAATTTTGTTTGAGATGTAGAGCAATTGCTGAGCCTTCTGGTGAACATATTACAGAAAGGATTATCTCTAGCAAACTTTTTGTATTGAGAATAGAAGAATAACGAGGCAAAAATTGATGCATTTTACAATATATATTCTAGATTTGCCAGAACTAGAAATCTTCCAAGGGCTGTTTTGGTACATTTTGTTAGAAAGAAGGCAAGGGATCTAATTTCATAGTGGCGTTTTAATACAAGATAATTGTTTTAAAAGAAATTTTAACAGGATTTTACACAGAAAAAAATGAATATTCTTTTTTTCTGACTGAAAGATTAAAGCAGAAAAAGATCTTTCCAGACTGGAAAGTATCATTTTTACTTTTCAATAGCAGATATTTCTACTGAACTCTGTCCAGAAGACAAGAGAATATCTAAAAAGATTTTAAAAATTGGAGGAGTTACGAATGGAGGTATCAAAAGAGGTTACACAAAAATCACAACAGATGCAATAAGAATCTGAAAGGGATAATACTGAATTAGATGCTCCATTTATCGACTTTTCTAAATTTTTGGCTTGATCATGGATTACAAATGCTTTATAAGAAATATAAATGGAGCAAATACTCATCAAAATAAAACAAAAAACATTATTTTTTTTAAAAAAAGACATTATTTGCTTTCAAGAGACTCATCTCAGAAAAAATATATAAAATACTTGATTTATAAAACTTTGGATGAAAAATTTATATCAGCAGGTGCAGAAAAAAAAGAAAAGAAAAGTTGTTTTGTACATTTATCCTCAACTAAAACTTTGACTGATAACCATGGTAGATTTGTTGGGGATGGAAGTTATTTTACATGTGGTTAAGACTTTGATATTAGGAATTTAGGGCTCAAATGAGAACCAAATATTGTTTTATAAATGACTCACAGAGATATTAATAGGTTTCTGTTATGAAAAAATTGTGTTTGGTGGAAATTTGGATTGGAGTGATTTCCCCGCACAGGACATTTGACAGGGACAGTTTAGGATTGGTTGATATATGGAGACAGAAAAATGTCAGTTCAAGAGAATATATGTATTTTTCAGAAGGACGTAGGTTTTTCTCAAGAAAAGATATGATTTGGATTTCAAATGATTTGGCCGCAAAGATTTCTGAAGTAGCGATATTACCAAAGAGCTTTTACTTCTAACAGTTATAATCTTTAGCTCATTAAAATATTGTCATAGGATTTGATTTATTTTAATTTCTTCTTTGTCCCATCACACAGATTTCTTTAAGGCTTTAACAGGCCTCTTTTGTCAATCCAGTAGGTAGAAATTATCTAGGTCACTCTTCTGGTTTGTCATTTGTAGTTCCCCTTTAAATTTTAAAACTTTAGCCAATTTCTTGTATAGATCCAGTGAAACATCATTTCCTAAATCATTCTCTTGACCTGTCCATTTTCAATACCATCTCTACTTTGTCATATTAAATTTATTCTACATCCAAGATGGATGTTTCTAGTAAGAGGGAATCACTCACTATTCAGCTGAAGAGGAAAACAACAGCCAATCTGTCTTTTCTACTTTTGCTCTGAAGCCCCGGCCCAGCCTCAATGCGTGGAGAACACTGGAACATGCTGGGGGCATGTAAGAGCTCTTATATTCATGGTGGTGGTGGTGGTGGTAGATGGTGGTAGATGGGTTTCTGCCTTACCTGTGTTAATTGTAGACTCTTGTAGTCTCTTCAAACATTCATTTTTATACGTAAGCCATTTAGCTGTGGTTTGCCCAAAACTTCCTTTGACCTATAAGTAAAGAAAACATATTTAGCATCTGACAGGATCCTGCCAATTGCATGTTAAATGAAGTTTTGAGTGCCCACAACCACAACCTTCAATTGTCTATTCTGCTATTGAGAAAATGTTTACCCCTGCAACCTTTGAACAATGAAGTAAACAGGACGTGTTAATTGCCAGCCGCTGAGTTTTTGACACATACTGTAAGCTTTTCGTATCCCATTAGACACTATGGCAGCTTAGCAAAATGGCTGACTTTTAACATCTGACATGAAACAGAATGTTACAGTATGACAGATTGAGACAGCTAAAGTAGAGAGGCTAGGCTTAAGTGAGTCAGTGTCATTTAAGACAGTATTTGCACAGTTCAAGCATGCCTCTCTTTCCCGTCCAATACGATTTGAGATGACACATTGTCAATACCATTGGTCAGGCAGCTCAAGAGATTAAACTTCTGCTGCCTCTTCTGTATTTTCTCTGATGCTCTTTGATATACCAGCAATATCATTTCATCTCAACCTTTCTTCAAGAGACTTGCTTGCACACCGTCAATGAGAGGTGGGGTGATGAACTTGCTTCTTGTTTGTTTTGTGGTCAACTGGATGTCTCTAAGAAGCTCGCCAGTGGGACTTGAGAGTACATTTCCTGCCCAGAAAATAGAACTATAGAGACATACCACCTCTGAAACTGGGAGAAAACATTGTGCACATCGTCAATTATTTTACAGGTACTCGTTGTTTACCTATGGTTTCAAACAGGATTTCTGATGCTAAGTGGCATGGTTGTACGGCAATGTGCCAGGGTGACCACTTCGCTTATGATAACAGATCTAGTAGTTCCATTTGCCATCATTAGTTGAATCTCACACAGACACACAACCTATTTGTGACCCCCTGCAGGCTTCCCCTTTGACTTTGTTTGTCAGAAACTGGCAGTGAAGATCACAAGTGGCAATCACATGACTCCAGGCTGCTGCAACATGATAGTATGAGTCACAATCATATAAGATAGGGACACTGTGACAGCCAGCTTATCAGGACCAGTCATAAGTATCCCTTGTTAAGTGCTATTGCAACTATGAACAGTTGTTGAATGAGTGGATATTAAATGAGGATTGCCTGTATTGGTCAGATTCCAGTCTGGTCATCCAGAGAGGGCCTGTAGAAATTTTGCTTCCTTAGTGAAGTCTGCAAAACCTTTTCTGCAACAGCCCTCACTTTGTGGACCCTTGTGTCCCAGAAGAACATGCAGCTCTACCTTGCTGCAGTTTCGGAAACAGATTAAAATAAGTCTTATTTCCAAATGTGGTTTCAGACCCCGCTGATTGACTCTAGGGGCCCACTTTGCTGTTTTACCTTTCGTGATTTTTTAAATTATTATTTTGATGTTCTGATTTATTGGTTTGTTTATTTGGCATTTTGTTTTGCTGATGTTGTATGCCACCTAGAATCCTTTCAGAGAGAAATATAGAGATATAATTACTAAAAACCAATAACTAAAATATATCCTATTACTGTGATAAGATGACTTCATGGGGGTAATAACAAACCAGAAATTAGGTGGGGAAATCATACCTAAACCACAACATGCTACAACAAAAATATACAGATAGTTAAAATATAGGTAGCAAAAACATCTTTGATATTACAATGGTTTGTGGCCCTCCAAAGCTCAATCCTTCCCAACAAAATCTTATTTCTTAGCATTTAATTCCTTTTGTTGGGTTTTGGTATCACACAAGCAGCACTGAGTTCATGAAAGATAAACAAAACATATGCAAGATTAGCAATGCAAAGCTAATAGATGTGAGATTGGAGAACTTTCAATTGATTGCTCAATCTTGAAATCATATTGCGAATAGCCTGTCCTGTTGGTTTCCATGGGCTTCCTTGTAGATGTTGTTTATGGTGATTTGAAATGGCAAACGTATTTCTGTTTTCTGACATCTTGTACAGTTGAAAGTAGTTTTATTTGAATAAATAGTATATTAACAAACGAAAGACATAGAATTGATGTATGTTCAAGAGGAGACGTCAGAATTAAATTGACTAACCTCATACCAAACACTGAACTTTTAGATAAAAAACACCAGGCTCAAGAATCCCATTGAATTGTTCTTGGGTATGTAATTTTCCTTTGTAAACTGCTTAATTTAAATGTTACTTTCTCATATCAAGCAAATGTTAAAAGTTGGCAAAAAATTATTCCTAAAAAAAAAAACAATTTAATTTTTCAATTGTTTTACTATTGCTGGAAAATAACAGTTTTGAATGTTTTTTTTTAAAAAAAGATTAAATTGCTATAATTATTATGTATTTACATAAAATCTTAATTTGTATGCATAATTTGATACGTTACAAGTTATATAAGTAAATAAATTACATTTACCCAGCAAACACAGTTATAAATTTACATTAAAGGTTAATAGTTTTTTAATGTTTAACTTTTAACTTAAACATCCTGTTTAGTTATTTTTTTTTCTTGCATTGCATAAAAAAAAGTAAGTATGTATAAAATTCAACAGTAAAGTACAAGTAGTTAAGAAACATGCTGGAGACTAGCACCTCATGAAACCGACATGAAGTTCTTGGAAAAAATATTTATATGCTGTGATGTGTCTGTAGCTACAAAGATCAGAATAGTGCAAACCATAGTATTCCCTCCAATACTCTATGGAAATGAAAACTGGACTTTGAAGAAGCAAGATAGGAAGAGTATTGAAGCCTTCGAACTTTGAATTTGGGAAAGACTCCTGAGAATACTGTAGACAGCCAGGAAAACAAACAAATGGATCATCAAAAACAATCAACCCACAATTACTCACTCAAGGAACAAATAACCAGGCTTAAATTATCCTACTTTGGACACATTATGTCAGGAGACCTAGCTCTCTGGAAAAGGCACTAATACTGGGAGGAAGAGAAGGAAAAAGAAAAAGAGGATATCTAGCAGCAAGTGGGTGGATCCAGATACCCTGACAATGAATGCACTATTGGAAGATCTTAAAGACCAAATTAGAGACATATCATCATGGAGAAAATATATCAATATAGGAGTTGACCCAGACTTGATAGCAGTCACTATATAAAGCATAATGAAAAAAAAGTCCTGAAACACTGAACTAAGGTAATATGAATGATCTCCTGGGCAGTGAGTTAAATGATGTATATTTAAACAGGTATCAGTTTCACAAGGTGGAGCTCATAAAAGTTATCTGTAAAGAACACCAGATTAAAAATGTACTTATGTCTGAAAGCTAGAGACATCTAAAAAAGTAGTTATGACCTCTGCCCCATCATTGGCCTGTCCAAGATGAGAGTCTATTATATTTTTAAACTGACTTAAGTCTGAAAAGGAGATATCTATGAATGTCCTTTTGGATACATGATATACAAACTGAGACCCTAATTTTAAAACCGAATGAAACGTACAATCAAATAGATTGATCTGAGGGACCATACTTATTTTTGGCACTTCGCTGTTTGTGATGTTGACATGGAAAATGATTGCAGGCCCATTTAATAGAAAGAATGGAAACTGGTTATTTATAACATAATATATAATCTGTGGTTTTTGATAGTAGCTGTTTTGCAGATGCGATGAGTGTTGCTTGTGATCAAACTCTTCCATCTATGCTGTTTGTCTGCCTACTATAACCTCTGGTTTTAAATAATGACATATGATAAATGGTCACTATTTGGGTTACAGACTAGTGTCTGAGATGCAACCTGCTCAGGAAATACATTTTAGTAAAAAGTTAACTAAGAGATATCTACATTCCAGTGTAATAAATTGATTTAACACTCATGGCTTTTTCCTAAGATATTTTGTCAAACTTTACTGGGTAAAAATGAAATATCTTGGTTAAAGGTCAATATCTACTTCAGGCAACTACTATTCTGCGTTAAATAGGTAAGAATCCTTCAGATAGCATGGTGTTAGCAATTAAAATATAGTAATAGGAGAAAGAAGATTTGGGGTCCTCTCTTATGCCCCCAGGCCATCTAAATAGTCTTAGGACAGTCACAACCACTCAGCCTAATAAGCACCAAGCTCTGTGACAAAACTGGTTGCAACACAAATCTCTTGTTGTATCATGCATCAATAGCTTCCCTGCATGAACTAGGTGGATGCAGTACCAAAAAGCTTCATACCAAGTGGGACAAACATTTAGAACAACTTCATAGAAGGACTCTTCCAAAAAATAAATAAAAAAGCTTGCTGGATCAGGCCAAAGTCTATCCTAGTCAAACATTTTGTTTTTCAGAGTGGTCAGCTAGAGGCCTCTGGTATACATAAATATAAGAAATGGAGACCCCTACGTTTTCCCCTCGAAAAGGTATTTGATGGCCTGTTGCCCACTGAAATTTCAAGACTATTAGCCATTGATAGAACTGTCTTCCATGAATTTACCCAACCCTCTTTTAAAACTATTCATGTACTGTAATGGTGATCACCATGTGTGGTGACAATTATTTTCAGAAATTAATTATATGCTATGTGAAGAAATACTTTTTTCTAACAGTTCTAAATTTCATTCCAATCAGTTTCTTTGGAAGACCTTTGGCCCCGGTTCTGAGATGCAGAGAAAAATTTTCTACGTATTTCCTCTATGCCTTGAATGATTTTCTACATCTTGATCATATTTCTCAGTCATCACTGAATTCCAACTGTATTCCATGTTTGTCTGTTTTCTTATAAGGAAAATGTTTGAGTCCCCTATGCAGTTTTCCAGCTTCATTATATCCAAATGTAGATGTCTTGCTCTCTCTCTGTTCATACACACACACACACACACACACACACACACACACACATGCACATGCACACACACACACAGAGAGAGAGAGAGAGCAAGAGAGAGAGAGAGAGAGAGCATTGCAGTGTTAGCTATTTAATTTTTATTGCCTTTCCTAATGATCTCCAGCACAGAATTTGTCATTTTTTCATATAGTTGTTGTCTATTGAGTTGAGCCCAAGAACTTCTTGATTTGTTACAGACATCTCTGATCTCAGGAGCATTTATGTGAAATAGCCATTTTTACTCCAGTGTGCATTATTTTAAACTTGAATTTGCCATTTGACTACTCAACTAAATTCAACTACACACCAATCAATTTAACATCAATACCTGAGAAGCTCCTAGAAAAGATAATCAAAAAACAGATCTGCGAACAACTAGAAGCAAATAAAGTTATAACTAGTAGCCATCATGGGTTTGTTAAAAACAGGCATAGAATCAAGAACACATGAAGTATTAGTACCGCTTTATAAAACCCTAGTAAAGACCACACCTGGAATACTGCAGCCAATTTTGGTCACCATATCACAAAAAAAATGTTGAGAGTTTGGAAAAAATTCAGAGAAAAGCAACTAAGATGATCAAAGGTCTGGAGACTAAAACATGAAGAACGCCTGCAGGACTTGGGTTTGGCTAGTCCAAAAAGAAGAAGAAATAGGGGAGACATGTTAGCAGTATTCCAGTATTTGAGCGGCTGCCACAAAGAAGAGGGGGTCACATTATTCACCAAAGCACCAGAGGGAAGGATGAGAAACAATGGTTGGAAACTGATCAAAGAGAGAAGCAACCTGGAATTAAGGAGAAACTTCCTGACAGTGAGGACAATTAACCAGTGGAACAGCTTGCCTCCAGAAATCGTGGATGCTCCATCACTGGAGAGTTTTAAAAAGAGATTAGACAGTCACTTGTCTGAGATGGTATAGGTTCTCCTGTTTAAGCAGGGAGTCGGACTAGAAGACCTCCAATGTTCCTTCCAGCTCTATTCTATTCTATTCTATTCTATTCTATTCTATTCTATTCTATTCTATTCTATTCTATTCTATTCTTTGAGTGCACCTCACAAACCTTGTTTTACCTTGTATCAGTCTGAATAGTTGGGTATCATATACAAACTTGGACAGTTCACTTACTTACTGCTTAAACTGAGATAATTTATGAATAAATTTAAAAAGGACCAACCAAGATTTTTGACAGATTCCACTTCTTTTTTTCCCCTTATTGAGAAAACAGACCATTTACAAGCAGGCCATTGGGGGTCACAAACTGACCATTTTGAGGAGATGTCAAAATCTGCAAGTTGGCAGGAAGATGTCAAAATTGAAGCCTCTTGTAAACATGGCATTTTTTTATTAATTAAGTAAGATTTCTCCTTCATCAGATTCTGGATTACACTGCTATTTATTTTAACAGATAGTTTTAAACATTTGTAGTGTTATTTAAAGAGTGTCATTAAAAGATAATAAATTAGAATAAAAAACCCAGTATGACATCAATCCTGGATAAAAATGCATGACTCCAAAAATTTAAAGTACCATAAAGCATACTGTAGGGACAAAAATTAGAATCTTTCAAAAATTCTGGAGGAACATAACAGTTTTGATCTGCCATTAAAAACAGGCATGATCATCAATTTGATGTCATTCATCATTAGAATTACTTCACAATATCAATATAGGAGCTAGAATTATCCACAGAAATTCCCATAATATGTTAACCAAAAATGGAAGATTGGTTGCTTCTTGACAGGGGCCCAAGTTTTTAAGTCAGCCTTTGGAACAGAAGCCAAAGCTTCTAAGCTGTCTTTAGTGACTGCCCATACAAAAAACCATTCCAGGGAAGAGCCATTTGTCACTTGGCTGAGTTAATGCCCTTGCCATCGTGTGAGTTGTTAGCAACTTGGCCAAAATCCAATATGCTGGCAAGAAATATGAGCAAATGCCTACCTTTGGTTCAGCAAGACAGAAATCTCTGTCCCTGAACTGGCTGTGAAATTCTTCATGAGAATTATTGTTCTTTGGAAGGACAGATACTGAAGCTGAAGCCCAAATACTTTGGCCACCAAAGGAGAAGAGAGGAGTAATTGGAAAAGACGCTCAGGTTGGGGAAGACTGAAGGCAAAAGGAGAAGGGGATGGCAGAGGATGAGATGGTTAGATAGTACCATGGATGCAATGAACAAGAATTTTAGTAAACTCCAGGAGTCAGTGGAAGACAGAGCAGCCTGGAGTGCGATGGGATCATAAAGAGTCAGACACAATTTAGTGACTGAATAATAACAAGAGTTCAAGTCTTTTTCCCATTTTTCCCCATGCAAACATTCTCCAAGCTTTCTATCATGAACTTCTAACCCCTTTGACCAACTGTTTCTAGCTTTGCTGCTATTTATGTTCATGTTTCTTCCATCCCATCTGAGGCAGATGAAAGAGGCAGAAACGTCAGTCAAAGAAGGATTCCAGTCTCTTCTGCATCAATTCTGGCAACTTATCCATCTAACTTATTATTAGTTGAAAGCAGTAAACAGGGTCAGTCCCCAGGATGGGTCCATTGTACATCAACAGCAGTTATATAGGCGATGGTACACAATTATTTACGTGAGTCATGAGAAAGGAATCTTTCTCTAGAGGCTGGAATCACTTGGGTTCTTCCTACTCTTTCCGTTCTTCTTTCCCAATGTAAGCAATCATGAAAGTTTTGTTGGTCAATGAACCTTATCTTAGAGGAATGGAGGTTATGCACGTGCATTGTTGTGTGCGTGTGTTTTTAAAGAATGCACTTAAGGCACAACTTGGCTTTAAAATAAACAGTGGGGACCTTGAAAGGAAAACACAAAAAATGCTGTTAGTCATGGACCTCAGCTTATTTGCACATGCTATGTCACATTCATCAGTCATTTGTAGATTTTTTTTCCCCCTCCACCAATGGCATTTGTTGTTTTTTTTTTTCAAAATGTAACAGTGGTAGTTTCAATTCAGGGCAGAAAAGCCACTTAGAAGTGTGGGTTTTTAGCTCATTTCTCTGCTGGTCAACTTGCTCAAAGTATTCCCCGCCCTCAGTTGCTTTTCCTTCGCAGGGTGGAAATGTGCAGGGACCCTTTGAAACAGTCTCCTAGTAAATTAATTTACTTGTTTTCATTCGAGGGAAAAAAAATAAAGTTACTGAACATAATATCTTTAAGCAGCTCTGTTTATACAGCACACTGAAACAGAAGGTACCACTCGCATTGTAGCCCAAGTTATTATTCAAGTCTAATCTGTGTGGTTGGTTTATGATTCAATCCCAGGAAACTGAGTTAATTTCATAAGTTATGGTCAACTCAGCCACCATGTTGCTGAATTTGTATCTTGTTTCCTGAGGATGGCAGTAGGGGTGAGAAAAGTGTGGCGATCTCATCTCCTAGCTAAGGCACAAACCAAAAGCTACAAATTGCATTCCTGAACAATATGCCATGTTTGATTTAAGATCGTTTCTGTGTTAG
>NW_015387561.1:79309-100210 GCF_001527695.2 Protobothrops mucrosquamatus
GCTGAATCACCCAAGTGATTTTTTTTATACATGTAATATGCTCAGCTTCATATTCAAACCAACCATGTCATCATCTATTTGTGCCATCATATTTTTTCTGTTTTCAGGGCTCTTTAAAGGATGCATGTACAAAAAAAGAGGGACAGGTGGATCTTCAGTTGCAACACCATTCTCACAATCTTGTAGTTTTGACCCACTCACATTGTGGACATGCCTGATTCCTTTAATGCCCATTTAACTAGAATTCTTAGTGGGTGTGGAAAGGGAAAACAGCTAGAATTCAGTACATTCCAATGTGTCAAAGAGTATTGCTAAGATACAATTAAACATAGTCTTATCCCACTTGCAATGGCTATAGTTGGACTAGTGCTGTTGGATGACAAATTCCCACCATTTAATTCCCAGTTAAATATAGATTACTGTTTTCCAGGCTTTTTCTTCTCACCCTGAAATATAAAAGCTAGAGCAAATACTTCCAATGGAGTGAACCTAGTCTGGTCTCTGCTCTCTGAACTTCATCGCTAACATCCCATTCAGACTAGAGTCTGACCCAAAGCATGTAAGAATTAGATGAGCTTGTGCAGATATTGATCATGGTCTGGATGGGAGTCAATAAATTAAGACTAAATCCCAATGAAATACAGTAGCATGACCACTAGATTCCTAAGAACTAAAGAGCTGCTATGATGCAGAGGTTAAGACATTGGTCTAGAGTTGGGGAAATCCAGAGTTATGTCCGCACTTAATCATGAAAACATAGTCAATGACCTTGGATTCAGGCTGTATAACCAGATTGTTTTTGTGGAGATAAAATAGAGATCCCCATGTAAGGCATCTTGAGCGCCTAGAAACAAAGTAGAATATAAATAAAATCATACAATTAATGACAGTAATACTGTCTTTCTGAAAGAGAGCAGCAGTAAGGCTGAAAATATTCCTTTATTCATTTTTATCACTAGAATTTCAGGTAGCTCAAAATTGTTCAAACAGCTTGAGCTGGTCTTTTGCTTGTTCCAACTGTTCTTGAAAAGTCAATTAATTCTTATCAAGAACATTGCAATGTAATTTGATGGGGCATTTTTCTTGACGGTAACCAAGAAGCTATAATAAGGCAGATTGAGATGACTAAATTACTGAGCTGTTATGTTATTCATTAAAGTAGCCCAACTTTTTCTAGGTGTTTACATGCACCTGAAAAAAGGCTGCTGGTGTTGGTGCTGCTTTAAGAATTGCCTTAGGTTTAAAAAGTCAGATTGTTTTCACAAAGAGCAGAAAGATGCTAGGTGTTCCTTGTGCTTTTTCCAAATCATTTTCAAAGCACACACAATATTAGATAAATATTAGTCTGAAACAGCACATAGAAACATTATAAGTTTATAAGGACTTCAGAAGTCTCCCAAAATGTTTTTATTCCAATCTTCCTTGGCCAGGGCATCCTTTGGAGATGGGGTTTTATAATCCCAGAATTCCTAGCCTACATACCGATTGCTAAATATTCTGGAAGCTTTAGTGCACATATCTGGAGATGCAGAGGTGAAGAATGGTTGAGGAAGGCTATCCTAATTCCAACCTCACAGGGAAAATGAAAAGAGAATACACTAATGAAAAGCAGCATGGAATGGAGGGAGGGAGTAACTTCAATATCCCACTTGTTGAAAACAATGTGTTATATGGAACTACAATAATTTTTTGATTGCAGAGTCCTATTTTTCATTGTTAGGCATTGATGTTTAGGTTTGTAGAAATATTTAAGTTGGAAATTCAATCTGAAGGCAATTCAAATCAACTTTCTAAACTGAGTCAGAAGTCAAATAAAATCAGATGCGTCTGAATCACTTTTGAATATGTTGGTTGCTTCTGCCCATAAATTAAGCTTCTGAAAATTTGCAGCAAATCAATTCATTCTGACAAAGCGAATTCAGGGTTTGACTCAAATTGTTTTTCCGAATCAGTTTGAATTGGCACATTGAATTGGACCGATGGATTGAACCAATAATTCAAATGGAATTTTATATTATTTGAACATCCCTACTGATGTTTGAACCTCAAGTTAAATCTGACAATTCAGTCTTTTGGAATTCTATACCATAAAATGGTTTAGTGAGGTTAACCATAATTTGCTTTCAATTATTGTTAATTTAGTTTTGTATCGATTGATCTTACTCAGAAATCTGTATACATGGATTGCTCTATAAATAAATATCCTGCTGATTTGAAAGAGTTATGGTCTTGGGATAAAAGTTTGTTTTAAAAAGAATTTTCTATTAATCAGAACATAAAAAGATAACTATCCTAATACTGTATCTGGATCTTGGTATTCAGCTCTTATTAAAATAAAAAAGGAAATATTAGTTCTTTGAAGCTAGATGAAGAAATATATGCAGGATGGGAGAATCTAGATTTTTCCCACAGCTCAATCCCAGTTTTAAACATAATGTCTACACAATAGCGCTGAATACAAAATAAATTCTTTTCTGAATAGAAAATATGGCTTAGCAACAGCAGTCAACAAAGATGATAACCTGACAAAAAATGGGATTTTTAAAATCTTTTTGTTCAAAATGCATAAAGAACCCCATTTCTCAGTCTTTTTCTTGAAGTCTTGATTCATTCAAATAAGCTAAATAATCATCTGTTGTTTGGCACATATTGCAAAAATGTGGCAATAGGAGCATCAGTCTCAAAAATCAGCTCAAGCTTTAATGGTATCAAATTGAGTTGAGCTCTTCAAAGTATAGGCCTTCATCCCATGAGGTGTGCTATTAAGCCACTTTACTGCATAACATGATCTGTGCTCTGTGTATCACAACACATAGGAACAAAGAAAGAGTTGACTGGCATAATATTACAAGAGCCTATAATATTACAATAGCCTATAATAAAATATTACAAGAGCCTATAATATTACAATAGCCTATAATAAAACAAGAGCCTATAATATTACAATAGCCTATAATAAAACAAGAGCCTATAATATTACAATAGCCTATAATAAAACAAGGCTATTGCTACTTGGTGATAGTATAGCAATGCCAACAATAATGTATTGTTGCATAAAGACATCTTGGTTCTTGCTATCAGGGTGATGCCACAGATCAAACTAGGTTGGCATGGCAGCCACTGTTTGCCATACTTATACTCACTAGTCAGGACAGAAATTTAGAGAACTGCATCAAATCATCCTCAATAGATTGTCTTCTTTTCAACCGAGATAGAATTAATATTGTGTTTCAAGAAAGGACTTCTATAATAGCATCTTAAACACCTTTCTAAACATGAAGAAGATTTTGTATCATCCACACTGAAACCCTTTTTTCTAGGCATAGATCTGACTACAACCCAGGGTTTCAGATAAGCTGAATTATCCATTCTAAGGGTGAAAAAAGAACACCTTTTTAGACATTTAAAAATTAAGTCAGAACCTTAAATCTGAATAAGTCAACAACCATGGAGGTGGATTAAGTCTTTCAGTAAAAGCATATTTCTAGGGAAAAAAAGACAGTTACTGGATAAAAAGATCATGAATTCATCTGCAAATATTTTGGAAAGTCTGAACAAATGGCTGGATTACGATGGACTCTGGGAGGGAATTGCTGCAAAGATTGTAATAGTGAACCCAAAATATAACCTATTTGCATCCTAATTACTTATCTTTAGCAGTGACATGAAATACGTGCATGGGTACTGTTGTAACTAGCAAAAGGGAAATGAGCAGATAAATAACATTTAAGAAGCTGACCAGCTCAAATAAGTGAATTATTATAGAAAAGTTGGATCATACTGACTCTGATTGCAATTGACAAGAAAAGCCACTGCCAATTTGCAAAAACATCAGGGGATTATCAGGCAAGCCATGTCCAATCATATACAAGTAACCATCTACAACCAACTTTAATACCATTCAATTAAAGAAGCACTACTTGTGACTATGTCCCACCAAGTGCAAATACTAGAACGTAAGCTCAATGGAATGTTCGTATTTGAAATGGATCAGTCTGAAAGTGACATATTTTCTTACCTCTCTGAATAGAAACAGCATTGTGATTGCAAGAAATGATCCGAGACATGTCCCACAGCACTGGATCATGGCGAAGAGAAGGGCGAGTGTTCAGCTTAATCCAAAAAGATAAACTTTGCTTGCTTTGCTTTGCGAGCGTTTTCGGACCTCTTCTTTTCTCAGTAAAAAAAAAGGAAACATATATCACTATTGTATGGCACAGACTTTCTCCCACTTGGAATAGTTCCTGGTTCTTATAAAGGTAACAGATAACAAAGTTGATCCAACAACCTGCAGGCGTCTGAGCATCGGGCTTCCTTTGGCTTCTTCTCTGTTGAAAGAATGAAAGGGGTGCAGGGAGAGGCTGGAAGAGTTTACTGTAAACTTTAGAAGCACATTTATTTATTTATTTTGGTTTTCTCTTCTTGGCCAACGAGGAGTAAGAAAAGCATCAGACAGCGCTCAGCTGGGGTGGCCTCTGACTTTTGTCACCAAGAGGCTGTCTCTGGAAAACAGTTGCTTAAAAGGTAGAAGAGTAAGCGAACAGGGGCAGGAGAGAAAGAGAGAGAGAGAGAGAGACCTCCTCTTTCTGCAAGAATCTGACAGAGCAAGGCTGTTCCTGGACTCTTGCCAAGGCGCAGGCAGCTGAGCAATGTTCTTTAACTCTGTCCCTGAGGTGGTTAGACAGGGACTTGAAATATGTCAATAAAGCAAGAGCTTTACCATGGACCTTTTTTTTTTTTTGCAACCCCTTGGGCTGAAGGAGTAAAACAGGGGTATCCAACCTTTATCCAACTTTAAGACTAGAATTCCTCAGCCAGTCATTCTGGAAGTTGAAGTCCACAAATCTTAAGGCTGGACACCTGGAATAGAACATAGGACTACGTTCTACTGACCTGTGTGTGCTATGATCAGATCAGTAAAGCAAGGGCTTTTTTCCCCTTCTTCTTCTTCTTCCATACCCTGGCAATATTTGCTTATTTACACCCCACAGATTCTGTAAAGCAACAATCAAGCAAAGTATTTGGGATCATAATAGTTCACGCAACCCGAGTTGAATGTTACAATATATGTATGGATGACTCTATCAACAAAGAGGACCATCCATACATATTGTAATATTCAACTCGGGTTGTGTTAATCAACATGGTCCCAAATCCTTTGTAGACAGAGAGACAAGAGTCATGAAGTGTATGAGTTAGGCCTCGTCCAATAATAGCACCTAGCCAAGTTTGGCTGGTTGTAAAAACTAAATTAATTTCACCCTGGTTAGGACTTGGTGGGCAGACAATTTGAAATTTGAGAGCTGTTGGTTTGACTGGGTCAAAAAATATCCCAGAAAATGATGGCAAACCCTTCTATAACATTAACAAGGAAACTGCACAGATGAATTAACAAGGAACTGACCTTTGACTTGAGAATATAGCGATTTTTACAGCATTTCATTTAGATACAATTGTATACTGTCTCTTAATGCATAGCCCAACCTCTAAATTCCTTAGAGTACTTGGAGGACTAGAAACCCTGTTGTAGCCCAAAAGGGAAAGACTTACTAAGGAAGCCCAGAGAAATACATCAATTTATTGTTATCATTTGTAAGGAGATTGAATCCAAGCACTCTGGTCATAGAGAACATGATATTAATTTACCTCCAAGACATTCCAGAATTCATTCATTAATTTGCAAATAAAATGGATCTGCATAACAGAATAACAGAGTTGGAAAGGACCTTAGAGGTCTTCTAATCCAACCCCCTGCTCAAGAGAAGATTCTATACATTTCAGACAAATGGTTGTCCAGGCTCTTCTTAAAGTCTCCAGTGATGAATCACCCACAACTTCTGAAGGCAAGCCATTCCATTGGTTTATTGTTCTCGCTTGATATAGTGAAATCTGGCCTTAGCTTTAGGATTGGTAGGGATGCAGAAGTGGAGGAGGTCCTGCAGAGAATTCAAATCCATTTATTAGCTTCCTATATAACTGTAGCAAGGCTAAAAGAAGTTGTGCTCCAGTAGAGGTGGCGCAGCTTTAATTTTTTGCTCCAAAAGGTGGTGGAAGTGATTAGATAGGAGCTACTTCAGCATTGATTTTGATTAATCAAACTGAATTGGTTGAGTGAGGGGCAAATCAGGAGGGGAAAAAATCTTTTTTCAAAGAAAAAAGAATAGGAACAAAGGAGTCAGCAAAGAGATTTCAGTGAAGTTGGAATGATACTTGAATTTCTAAGATGGAATTTACTGAATCTGTTCACCCTCCCATCACTATCAGCTGACAAGCAAGGCCCCAATGGCTGATGTTTACAGGAGTTGAAATCCAACACATCTGGATGGCAGCATGTTGAGAAACCCTGCTAAGTTTAGTCTTGTTTTTCTTCTTTCCTGCTATATAGTGTACAACCCACTGTGCCTCTAGAATAATTAATTTTGGAAACTGAACTACAGCCTGAAAATATTGAGTGGATGGATATTTTTCCCTCCAGCTATGTAAGTAGCACTGCTTATATGAGAAAGATGCAGACTAGCCTGGGGAGTCAGCAGTAAGATCACAATGATACAACATGTGATGTTTGTCCAACTGCAGGCTTGGTGAACTATAGTTGTTCAGAGGCTGTTAGGCTAAAACTGCTATCGCCTCTATATGGTGGCCATACCTATGTTCAGTACCTGAATATTTACAGGATCTCCTCTTGTATTTAGTTACTTGCATTTTTCCTGACTCACAATTTAATCCTAAAAATGCCTACTCTAAGTAATTCTCACTGAACGCAGTAGTGTTTTGTGTATCAGTAGTAACTGGAACTGTTTATTCCTTAGTAGCAAGAATGGAGATCCTCCACTCCGCCGGCCACACCTGGAGAACTAAATCAGTTTATACCATTCAGCCTGTGGGACTTCAGACCAGCCCTCCTCCTCCACCTCTACTTGCTTCTCACCCATGAAGTACTGCTTTCAAGATGATCGCAGTGTCCTGAAGTAGGACTTCCCCATGCTTTCTTGAAGGGAAAGCGTGTGGGGCAGAAGAAAAAAGAACCTCTTTGTGAGCCAGTATTTCACCTTCCCAACTTAGAACACTTTTGACCTTTCCCCATCATTTTGAGAAAGGAACTAGGCAAAATGTGCCTTCATTTTAAGGGCTGCATCCTTCATTTGATTCAAACTATACATTGGCTGAAGGGCATCTGAGTTGGCATTCACTATGGGCTACTAAGCCAATCTCTGAAAGGCAAATCTGGGACAAGTAAACAGTTGTACTTCCTACATTCTGGTTAATTTCAAGAGGGTTCAGTGTGTACCCATGCAACTCACTTTCCTTAGAAAAAAGTAAATGGAGACAAATTGTGTTTATGATGATACAGAATTAATTTACGTATACACACAGACTGCAACACCTAGCCAGCCTTGAACCTCTCAGAGGAAGTCAATAGCAAACCACTTCTGTTCTGTTGCCAAGAAAAACACATGAATGTGTCACAGGAGTCAAACTCAATGAGGAGTCTTTATCTTACCATTACCAGCTGAGTGAAAAATGAAGGCTGATTACATATATAGTACAACAAATAACCGTTTCCTCCAGATTTCTAAAAGAATCCTACAAAGAACAAATTCAGCCTTCTGGCTCATTTTCAGATCCAGCCCTGTATATTCTCCAGCTACAGATTTAAAGAGTTTGCTTGATCCCTTAGCTTGTTTGATAGAGGAAATAAAATTGGTCATCTCTATCCATCACCTGCATTTCTTAGGCCCCTCTAGCTCCTCTATTTCTGACTATGACTTGTCTTTCTTGATCTTAAAAAATCTCTGTCAGGAGATATAGCATTCAACAATGACTGGCTTTACAGAAATCCTGGGGGACAAGTTGATCTTGAGGGGTCAACCTGACCAGCTCCACTTACTCCAGACCATTCTTTTGTCCGGTCCCAGTAATGACTGGGAAAAAAATGTAACTAAATTTAAAAAGCACCTAAGGAAAACAGGTGTACATTAAGGATGGGAACATGAACAAGTTTTATACACTGGAACAAATGGAAGGGGAAAAGAAAAAGAGACTTATGTGGCACCACTAGGCATTTTATAATTAAAAAAAGGCATAGAAAAAAAGCAAAGTACAAGCATAACATGAATTGCAATTAGCTAGAGTTCTTGGCATCAGGTAATGGAATTTTTAAAGGCACACAAGAGAAGGATGAAAAAAATGTGCCAAGGAGTGCATCAGGTATATAGGCACTTTATCCTCAGTATACCAGGTTTTAGTTAAGTGTAGCATATGGCAACCTATTTATGCCGGCACATAGACACAAAGGTATCCTCAGTGCTAAAGTCATACATTCGTTGAGTTCAGACATTGCACGAAGCTGTCATTTGTGTTAAGAATGTTTGGCTGAATAATCCACAGAAGTCTTGTTCATATATCATGGGCAGTGCAAACTAGATTATGGCTAAGGGAATGTATGATCCTTGGCCATAAATTTGGACCTTCAATTGGATTGGAATTTTTAGTTTATGAATTTATGTATTCTCTAAGCTCTAACATGGTTTATTTGATTGTCTTAGCATGCATTATTTGTGAACACAAGCAGTTCTTGATTATAAGCCATAATTTTGCCATAGAGTTGTATATGAATGAAATTATTATGGTTTGTTAAAACAAATCATGACTTGGCATAATATAATAGCCGAGTAGCTAAATTTGGCTTCACAAACCAAACAGAACACATTGTTCACCTCCAAGTAACTATGTTAATATGTGGGATGGAATTTTGTGGAGGGATGCAGGGTTTGGAAGAGGGTCCACCAGGTGTATATTTTTGGCTTCAACCCATTGTTCTTCAAATACACTACAATTCCCATCAATTATAACTGTCATAACTATTATAGAAGGGCTCTCATCCATCCCTTTATAGAACCATTTAGTTATATAAATTATGGAAGCCAAAGGTGCATATTGATGATTCATGATTAACTGAATCCTCTTTGATTGAATCAGTCATATTTTTTTCTGGCTGTTTGCATGACATACTGAACAAGATCACCTGATTTGGGGTGCAAAAATCTAGGCAATATTGGATGACAGCAAAGAGTTAGATATTCCTGTATCTTCCTGCTTCCAATTAGTGGTCTAGATTTTTGTAGCCCACATCTTGCAGCCTCAATTCTTAATCATAAACTAGACAACATGTAGATTGTATACTGTGCCACTCAGTTAATTCACTGATTTATAGTTCAAGATGTTGAATGATCTCCAAATTTAGGTTGACTAAACCATCATTATTTTAACTATCGGTAAGCATTTCCTGCAAATAGAGTTACTGAGGCAGATCAGGTTGACAGCTCCCTTATTTTCAGCCAATGCTGCAGCATCAGCATTTTCAAACCACTGTTGCATATTCAGTAGCCTGCTCAAGTGAACCAAAATCAGGTTTGTAAAGAACCTCTCCCTTGTTAGCTCTAATAGGTAAAAATTGCTGCCTGGTGAACAAACAGTAAAAACTGAGGTGTTCCTCCACTTCCTCTTGATAAGCCGTTAAAATATGTCAGATCGGCCCAGCTTATGACCTTTGTGGCATTATGCCCAAGAGTACTGGTGCACCCAAACTTAGTACAACCTAGCATTATCTGCTTTCTCTCCCTCTGTGGTAGGCCTCTCTTAAACCTCTCTAACCTTTATATAGTGACTTGATAGAAGCACTGTCTACTTGGCTATAAATGGAGGATGGGGGGATTATTTTTAATGTCACATAGAGCAGAGAGGAGGAAGCAGAAATAGTCTCTGTCCTACATTCCTTCATTTTGCATGATTATTTTTTTTTAGCTAACTTCCATTACCTTAGTTAAGTAACTTAAGCAGAGAAGATAGCAGGATAGGTATCTTTTGTTTCTATTTCCCAGATGGTCCATTTGAAAAATAAGATCTGCACACGGAGTCAGATCTTAAGAAACAAGCAGACAAACATCTGGATGACCATTAGATGGCAGCAGAAAGATATATAAAATAACAGCTTTTCAATGCCATTGGGATTTTTACAGATTTTGTAGCCCTAGTACAACCACAGTAGTCAAACAGGATGCCACATTTTGCAAAGGGCATATACCACTCCCTCCTCTACTTTTTTTTCCCCCATCGCAACAACCCTGTGAAGTAAGTTAGGCTGAAAAAAGTGATTGGCTCAAAGTCACTCAAACAGCTTCCATAGAGAAAGATGGAAGCTAGAAAAAGAATGATATGCACCAGAAGAGATAGATGTCGAGCCCAGGAGGACTCTTTACCCAGGAGTCCGATAGGATTGTTGACAATAGATACATGAATCCATAAAAGGGCTTTTTTTAAAATTCAAAGGAAACTACTTTGTTTGGAAGAATTTTTGAGTAAGGACATACAGATGACCTAACAATATTCTGGGTTCAAATTGGCTGTTTCAGCTATCCCAGGTAACTAGAAATAAAATTAGGCTGTTTTGAATACTCCATTTTGTGCATTGTGATAGTGATTTTTTTGACTTGTAACCAACTTTCCTTTTCCCCCCGACCAGAGTGTTTCCAGCCCTGCCTCTGCTACACAGCAGCAAAAAAACAACTCTTCATATGCTACTTGCTATCAGTTTAAAATGGAAAGGTTGGTGTGGGAGTAGAGATTTGAAAATTAAACACACAGTCAAGCAGAAAAAAAATACAACATCATGGCTGTTTAAACAAAACCCTTTGCTAGAGGAAAGTTAGAATTCATGTAGGATTGCAGGCAGATTGTGTTGTGTTCTATTTTAAAGGCACATCTTGCAATGTGTGTGTTTGTGTGCACACTATTGTCATTCAGAAGTATTGCTACTGCTGCTGAAGTTATGTTTCTCTCTATGTGTGGATAGATGATATATAGATAATCAGAAAGATAATGGGCAGTTTTGCTTTGGTTGGTGAGTTAATTAGTTAAGCTCGCTATTGGTGCATTCTGTATCTGTTAAGGCTTACTGAACTTCAGAGTACTTTTAGAAATGTGTAGTTTGAGCTAGTTGTTTAAGATTAGTGGGCATTCTGTACATGCTCAGATCATTTCCTGATCCAATTAAGATTAATTGCCTGGGACGTTTTCTGAGCTGATCTCATTAGGAGGGTTTGTGCCAGGTGTTTTTGGGGGTGTATCTTGGTTTATTCACTGGTGAGAGGTTCTAACCCCAAGTCACCATTAATAGCAGTTGGCCATGTTTTTACTGAGGAACTGAACATGGATCTGATCAAAGGTTTGATCTCACACAGTGGCAGGCAAAGCATCATTTCTTCTCCTATATTACATTAGCAGGTTGTCAGCCAACAGCTGTTTTTAGACTAGCAAATTTCTTTTTAGGGAAAGATACGCAGGAAAGGTTCCCACCTGGTTTCAGTGGTTATTTTGCCCAGCATTTGTCAGCAAATTTACCTAAGTTTTGCTTCCTGCTGCCAGTGCTGAATTTTGCATAGCCACCCTAGGCTCAGCTGAAGATGCTGTCAAAAGAGGCTGTTGGGATCTGGATGGGATGAAACATATTAAAACCTAAACCCAAGTTAAGACTGGGTTACTGTTTGTTCGTAGTGGTTCTGTGCCAGCTCCAGTGATGTCTCTCAAAGGAGTTGCATTGTCCTTGAGATCAGGAGTCCTCCTGGACTCAAGGCTACTGCTAGATTGTTCGGGGAAGCCATTCCCAGCTTCCTCTGGTATATCTTCCCATTTCCTGGAGTGGGGGTGTGGAATCTGGCTGCAATGTCTCATGACCACCATCTGATTAAATTTCTTTAATGCACTTTGCATGGAGTCCCAAAGATGTTTTTCCAGAAGGTAACTGGACTTTCTTGGGTTTTTTTCCTTGAATACATTTCACTTCTCATCCAAGAAGCTTCTTGGATATAAGGAAATTCAGAACTGAAGAAGCTTTTTGGATGAGAAGCAAAACGTTTTCAAGGAAAAAAAATTAAGAAAGTCAAGTTGCCTTTTGGAAAAGCGCCTTTGGAACAACCATGACCTAGATGATTGAGACTCTCCATAGACACTTTGCATGGAGCTGCCTTTAACAACTACTTGAAAACTGCAGTTGGTTCAAACTGCAGCAGCCTGCTTATTGACTGGCACTAACTGCTCTGAGCATATTACATGTAATTGGCCTGACCTGCATTGATTGCCAATAGACTACGAGATGCTATTCAAATGCATAGTTCTCATTTGTAAAATCCTATCTGGCTTAGCACCTACATATTTCCAGGACTGTTTACCACCACGGGATTCAGCCTGACAAAGGAGGTCTTCCCAGAAAAAGTTGCCTGTAGCACCCTATTTCTATAAGGTGAAGGGGACTGATGCTACAAGGAAGGTTCTGCTTTGCTATTATTGTGTCTATATCATAGAATATACTTCCTTCCCCTAGAAATGAGGCAGCCCTCCCCCCTGCAGCAATGGCTTTCTGGAAGCTTTGAAAGGCTGAACATTTCCAGAGAGCTTTATGAAAGGATTGCAATTGTTACTTCTTGAGCATCCATTTTTTATTGTTGTATATATAATCATTGCTTTAGTCATTAATTTAGTGTTTTATTTTAAGGTTTTAATGTTTTGTTTTTCCTGAGTATTTTTAGTGCATTTTAGTAGGCTGCAAGCCAGCATGAGTCATGAAGTTTGGGTGGCATGCATGTTTGATAAATAAATCCAAGAAATAAATCAGTCCTGGGCAGCTAGAGAGAGTGGTAGGGAGCTATGTCATTCGTTTGCCCTCTGGTAAATTAGTGAGTTGTGATTGGCGATGGCCCTTTGACAGCTATTTTGTGAATAGGTAATCCCCCTCCCAGAGTAGTCATTTTATGAGAAGACACATGATCAAAATCTCCTGGGTGCTTTTCAGCCCCCGGTAATTGCCTACCTCCAGTTTATGCAATCTAAAATTGTGCATATGATTACATAGGAGAGAATCCCACTGATTTCTTTGGGGAGACAGCATGTACTTCCCTCAGTGTGTCTAAAATAAATTAACTGATACAGCTGCTGGCAAAATGTAGATATGTAAATAATTGCGCATGTCTGGAACAAAGTCAAAACTTAATCCCCAATCGCTCTTCAAGTTTCAGAACTATATTTCAGGAGCAGAGGCATAGTGTCTGATTTAGTGTCTCTCAAGAAATTGTCTGCATATCGGCTGAACTGCCGAAAGGTGATGTTGGAAAATCCTCCAGAGCTTTTAGAATCAGGTATGTCTTCCCCTTTTGTGTTATCTCCCCAGCCTCCACTTAAGTTAGCAGTCGGTAGCATTAGCAAAAAATAAAAATAATTGCCTCCTTTGGTTTGTCCAGATGAGATCCATCCTTGGGTGATGGCTGGCTTGTTCAGGATGTCTTTGCACTATTGACAGGAGGCAGCTGCTTGGCTCTTCTGCCTGCACTTGGCACCCTCTAAAAAAGCACATTTTTCTATTATTTGTTATGTAATATTTGTTCTCCATAAGCCAAAAATGCAAACACCTCTGTAATAGATGGGATTCATCTTTTATCCTCCTAATGCAGTGGTTCTCAACCTTTTTAATGCCGCGACCCCAACCGGTCGTAAGTCGAGGACTAAACCGGTCATAAGTCGAGGACTACCCAACCGGTCGTAAGTCGAGGACTTTCCCTGCCCGGGAGTGCCGCGCATGCGTGGTTCCGCCCCCTGCGCCGGCCGAGGCGTAGCTGGCAAGCGGCAGAGATGGAGCAGGCCGACCACCAGCTGGCCCAGCCCAAGGGAGGTAAGGCACCCGCTGGAAAAGGGGGAAAAAATGGCAGACAAAAAAAATGGCGGACAGCCTTGCTTGGCGACCCCCGTGAAATGGTCGATCGACCCCAAATGGGGTCCCGAACCACAGGTTGAGAACCACTGTCCTAATGGGCTTCCTCTCTTAGAATTAAACAAGGCAAGGAAAGCATACAGGTTATGGCTTCTCGAGTTTTGTCCAATCCCTTGACCAACAGTGGCTGTAAGAGGCATTTGTTCTTCCTTCTGGGTATCCTCTCTATGTGTGTTGAGAGTATGTCTACTCTCCCCTTATGCTGTGTTTGGGTGCATTACGAAGCATAAGGCTGCTTGCAAACCCTCTTCTCCAGGTCATGTGACCAGCTGGCAAGGGCCTAGAATGGCACAGTTGATAACATTCCAAACCAATGCCCAGTTGCCTCTCCCACAGATTTTTGGGATCTGGATTACAACTCTCAACCAGATCAGATCCTTTTTTTTTTTTTGGCTTCTTTCCACCACAACAAACCTGGTCTCATTCTACTCTAAAAAGGCTGTCATTATGATTTTGAGGGAAAGACCCATATCTTCTTCAGGTATTAAACTTTTTTACTTATTTTTATTCCTTCCCCCTGTCTCTTAGTCCATGTTCCTTTCATTCCTTTGACACTGCCTTCACTCTTTGTTGGCCCACTCCTGGTTAAAACATTCTGATTCTTTCCAGCCTGCATATAAAAAACAAACTCAAATTACCAAGAAAAACTCTTTAACTGCAGTTTGGTTGCTCTTGATAAAGTACACACAGGCACAGCAGCTGCCCTTGTACTGTATATTCTATAAAAGGGATGAGATGCCCTTGGCTGCTTTTAGCATATCCATTCCTTATAAATGCTGGACTGATGTATTGGTCACAGGCTAGTCCCTCTAATAATGATCAGAAAAAGGGCTCTGCACTTTAGGTCCTTAATTTGGGAACTGACTTTTATGAGCCTCCAGACATGTTTGCAACAGTTGTTCACCATAAAAGTCAGAGCCCTTTTTTGATCATTAGATCATTATGGGAACTGAAGTCTCTTGGAGGGCACCAGGATGAGAGAAGCAGGTCAGCATGCAAGACTAACCTGATTGAATATGTTTACATGGAAGGAACTATTGAATACTTGTAGTGAAAAGCCCTTAATATCAACTCAAGGACATTATTTTATCTTTTCATCTTTAGCAGATTTCCTGTGATCAAAAAATGAGGAAAAATGAGGAAAAACAAGGTTGCAAACACAAAAACTGAGATTGAGGATGCTTGCTTACCAATAAAACAATCACTCATAGAATTCCTTCATATAAATGTTAGTGAGAGTATGTTCTCAGTGTATACTGGGTGTGCAAAGGCTAATTGTGCACTTAGTTTATGCATATGTATTTCTCATATACACATATACACCGATACCGAGTTAAATTCTAGGATAACTGAATTTTTTTTTAGCTGGTATCAGCATCACTTTTAAAGAGATCTAATGAAGTGACCGACAATTGCTTAGTTTAGAGTACAATAAATGTGCTGATCTTTATGATATTAGAAGTAGTCTTTGATTTAGGACCATAATTTAATCTGCAATTTCAGTTGTAAGTGTTGATGGTTGTAAAGCCAGGTCGCCATGTGACAGCACTTTTTTTGTGGTGATTGTTAAGCGGTCACTGCAGTCATTAAGCAAGCCCATTGTTCACTATGGCCATTTTTTTTCTCGGAAACCAGAAGTAAATGACGATATCCGGCAAAAGCATTGTAAACACAATCACATGACCATGGGACACTGTAAACAATTGTTCGTCAGTTGCCAAGCACCCAAAATGCAGTCATGTACCACAGGGGGAGCCCAGATGTCAGATCTTCAAATACAGGTTGTAAGTAGCTTTTTCGGGATCTGTTGTAGCTTAAAATAGTCACTAAGCAACCTGTCATAAAATTGAGGGCTACCTGTACTAGGCTGTTGTTTAGTTTTGCTGCAGGAGTCCAACATGGCTGGTCTTCCTGAAATTTCAGAAGGAGGAAACACTCAGAGACAGGAAGGATGGTTTTATAGCTTAGGTGGTTCCTAAGGAAGTAAATTTCCTGTCAAGTACTAAGCTTTTCAGAAATATATGGCCTTGGTATTTGAACTTAGCCTAGATAAATAGTGAAGCTTTTGAGTACAGGAGAAGAGTATCCCTTAAAATCCCAGAGCAGTCTTTTGCCTTAGGCTTTTTTGTCTGGTTTCCTGTACGGCCTGCATCTGGATTTCTTCAGCAGTTCTTCCAGTTCTCTCATTCTAAAGCTTTTGAAACATTTTCAGCAGAAGTGCCATCTGGAACAAATTGCAGTGGAGTCAGCCAAGAAACAGGCAAGGCATAGGTAAATGTGGCTAGATTATCATGTTGAACAGTCACAACAGGGTTGCAAGGTAGGCTAGTAGCATTTTATCCTGGGGGCTGGAAGGAACATCCGAGGTCTTCTAGTCCAACCCCCTGCACAAGACAAGAGAACTTATTGCATACCAGACAAACGGTTGTCTGATCTTTTCTTGAAGACCTCCAGTGATACAGCACTAACAACTCCAGGAGGCATGCTATTCCACTGAGTAATTGTTCTTACTGTCAGGAAATTTCTCCTGACTTCCCGATTGGATCTCTCTTTAATGAGCTCCCACCCACTGCTTCTTGTCCTGTCTACAGGTGCTTCTGAAACTAAGTCAACCCCCTTTTGTCTGTGACAACACTTCAAGTACTAGATGACAGCTATCACATTACCCCTAATCTATTTCTTCATAAGGTTAGACATATCTAATTCCACAATTGTTCATCATATAGTTTAGTCCGCACACACACACCTTATCATCTTTGTTGCTCTTCTCTGCACTCTTTTTAGAGCCTCAGCATCTTTTTTGTATCATGGTGACCAGAATTGGATGCAGTATTCCCTGTGTGGCCTCACTAGTGAATTATAGAGTGGTACTATCACTTCTTGTGAACTTGATGCTATCCCTCTGTTGATGCAGCCTAGGACTGCATTGGCTTTTTTGGCTGCTGGCTCGTGTTTAAGTGTTGTCCACTAGAACACTAAGATCCCTCTCACAGTTACCACTGTTGAGCCAGATATTGCCTATTCTATATCTGTGCTTTTGTTTTTCCTGCCTAAGTGCAGGACCTTACCTTTCTCACCACTGAATTGCATTTTGTTGGATAGGACTCAAAAGTCAAGTCTGTTAAGATTTTGATTTTGGAACTACCTGCCATACCTGTCTGGTAAGGCTAGTAATGCCATGAGCCTGAACAAAGGACTTTCAGCACACAGCTTAGGTGTCTTGTTAGATGGTTGCTTCTTTATGATGTAGAGGCAGATTAAGAAAAGGCTTTAATTGGGAGTTCCCTTTCAGGAGCACCTTCTTGATGCTTGACATGCAGAAGTCTAGAAGACTCTTGTAGCTGTTTTGAGCCTTGCAGCCAAGATTGATGGGGGTGGGCTGACCTTCGATGGTCCATGTGGATGGCAAGGTATTGACTAAGGAGAAAATGGATGAGAAGGAAAAGCTGTTGTTGTTGCCGCTGCTGCTGGTTGGTTTGTTTTTGTGCACTGAGTCAGTGTTGACTACTGGCAACTGCCTGGACTAGTGCCTGCAATTTTCTAGGCAGGAAGCTGTTTGTCCTTGCCTCCTTCCTTGGGATGAGAGAGAGAGCAGCTAGCCCAAGATCACCCAATTGGTTTTCTGCTAAGGTAGCACTGAAATTCACAGTTTCTCAATTACTAGCTTGGTACCTTAATCATTACCCCACTCTCCCTTGGCAACTTTAAGATGTGTGGACTTCAACTCTCAGAATGCTGGCTGGGGAATTCTGGGAGTCAAATCTTAAAGTTGCCAAGGTTGAGAAACAGTGCACTACATAACATGGGCTCTCTAATATCTAGTTAGGAACTCTTTCATTCCTGTGTTTGCATGGGACTTCATTACATTCCTAGGTCCATTCCATTTCTAATCTTCCCCTAGCTTGAGCAGACCTTTGACACCGTGTTACTAACTTTTGGGGACTAAGATTTCCTGGGCCTGAGAGAGCAAAGTGCTAAGGCAGAGCCTATCTGCCTGTTTCTTGTCCTGTCTGATCTGAACTCCTTTCTTGAAGTGTGGATAAGAGAGGGGGGTTGTCGGAGACTACTCCTGTGTGCTTAGAAGAGTGATTGCCAGGTTCTGAACTTTTTAAGCTGATCTCCGTCAGCAGTGACAAGAGCTTTGGAGCAGAGCTCCCAGCTTTAGGTATCAGCTGTGATAAACTAGGCTCAGATCACCTAGTCCCTGGAGTGTGTAGGCATCTCTGCTCCTCTTAGGTTCAGGATTGCCGCTCTGTTGCTGATGGGGAAAATTCAGAGAGGGGCTTTTCAATGGATGTGCAGCCGAGAGCATCAGCAGTGGGTGTTTCCAGCATCCTTGAACGCTGCCGCCTGCTGCCTTTACAAGAAGGCAGCTCTCAGGCAATGGGGGTGGACAGGCGGCAGAGAGCCTCGGCAGCCCTCTCGCTCGGCTTCATCTCTTTAATCTTCTCTATCACAGCCTTCAGCAGCAGCTACTGGTGTGAAGGAACTCAGAAGGTAGCCAAACCGTTCTGCAGCAAACTCGCAGGTGGGACCCACTGCATTCAGATTAACAGCCCAGGTGGGAATGACAGCAGCGTGGTTCAGTACATCTGGGAGACAGGGGATGACAAGTTTGTGGATCGAAAGTTTCATGCCGGCATTTGGCATTCTTGTGAAGAGATGATCAGTGAAAATGGTGAGTGTCCTTCTGGGAAGCAAGTCTCCCTCATCCTGATTTTCTTCAAGACACAAGATAGTTGTGTCTCTTCTTTCACATTTTGGCTGGGGCTGGGTGAAAAACAGTGGCTGTGGTGCAATCAAGGTTACAACTGCGAGAAATAAGGATTCCCTGGAATGACGCATGACTCCTGTTAAATCCCTAGATAAGTCTCTGTAGCTCTGTGTGGCAATTTATGAAAGTAATTTGGTATTGCCCTCTTCTGGATTTATTTTTGGTTTATGATTTCTCAGTGGTCTCCCATCCAAGTAATAATTAGATTTGTTGCTGCTTGATTTTTCAGGATCAGCCAGTCAGCTTGCTGTTTCCACCTGGCAAAAGCAATGTTCAGATTTTAGCTGTTTCATTTGTGGGGGGGGGGGGGTTTGCCTTACTCTTCCATCTGTATAATGGAAGCATTTCTTTACATCTGATCTACATCCCATTTGTAAACAAGTTGTTAAATTACACACATCGTGTTAGTCTATAATGTGATTTGATTTGGCTTTGCATGTTACAGGACAAGATTTCTCAGTCATGATTTATGT
The DNA here is from genome assembly GCF_001527695.2 of Protobothrops mucrosquamatus. NCBI lineage: Eukaryota > Metazoa > Chordata > Lepidosauria > Squamata > Viperidae > Protobothrops > Protobothrops mucrosquamatus. The sequence continues at coordinate 98,376 of NW_015387561.1, forward strand.
GCTAACACATGTAAATGTAACCATGATGATTTGATCAATAAATTGTGGATAAAACAAACCGTGGCTTAGCGCATACCCAGCTAATTCCAAAACAATTTTCAAAGACTATGAAATGCTTTAAGGGAGGATACAATCTATTACCCGATGGCATCTGTTGCAAAGTTATTCCCCAAAGCTATGTTGATAATTATTTCTCACCCTTTTTGGCAACTCACAAATCAAAATTCTCTTGCTATTCTAATATGAGGTTGGAAGGGGAGAAAGGATTATAGGGATTAAAATGATTTCTCCCATATTATTCTGATTCAATACAAGAAGGGACATCATAGAATGCTATTTGGAAAGAAACGGGCCTGATGTGGCAGAAACTATACAGAGCCTTAAACTTCAGTCACAATAAATATTTAGACTTTAAAGGGCCATAAGACACTGTATTGTTTGCAAAGAATACAGCAGTATTAACACTGAAATGAATAGTATTTGGGTGGAAAAGAAGTAATTAGAACTCATAATGTTATCTCTTTCACCCAGTTTATAAAATAACTAGAAAAGTGTTTAAAAGAGTAATCTTTGATGAGGTAGGCAGACATCAAATCTATTTAATAAATAAATAAATAAAGTAAAAAAGTGGATAGAACATTTTTAACTTTGTTTACAATTTTAGGACACACAAACAAACACAGAAACACAGAGACAGACTTTTATGAAGAAGAAGAATTGGTACTAAATCTGTGGAATCCATAATTTGGAGGAACTTATATTTTAAAATACAGCATATGATTGAAAAAGATAAAACCTTGTTCCCTTTTTCTTATTCAGAAGTTTGGGGCCACCAGTAAAGGTGGATTCTGGGAGAATCAGGGTAATTGCCTTTTACTTATATTCGTAAATAAGAGGGAATTGTTGACATCATTCATCATATTTTAATGCATGAAGAATGTAATAGCTTTTATTAGGTATATGGATTCGTCAGACTCCTTTATTAGGTATATGGATTCTTTAGACTCTATACAATACATTTATCAAAATATTAGCAGACTGATTCAAATTATAACTGAGCAGAATAGGAAACCTGAGTTGGCAGCCAAGGACAGAATTAATGTTGCAGATCAAGTGTGGGATTGCCAAACCTTTATTTTCTCTCCAAACAGAAGCTGAGTGCAAGACATTAAACTGTAATGATCACTGGAAATTGCTACATAGCACCCTTTTAATTACCTGTAATTGTTTTTCCTGAGCAAGAATAAGTCAGTTTATGAGGACATGTGGGAGAATGAAGAGCACACATATAGATGAAAATTAGGTTTGGAGAAGTTTTCAGGCTGATTTTTCTTTGAAAACTGCTTTCAGCTCCCTCTCTTGCCATAGTTACTAATATAAGAGGTAGAAACATGTTTCCAAAAGTTTTAGAATTGTCATTTGCTGAAATGACCTATTCTTTCACTCATAAAGCATAGAATGGGAGTCACAAAATCTCTTACTCACCTCTAGTGTGATCATAGAATGGCAGTACTGAGATTCCTAAGGAAATGATGTTAAAACGCACTGAACGCCCCTCCTCAAGAAGCCTTCCCTGGACCCAGATGAGCTGGCCAACTTCCCTGGACCCAGATGAGCTGGCCAACTATCGTCCAGCCTCCAACCTTCGCTTTGCGGCGAAGGTTGTTGAGAGTGTGGTTGCACGGCAATTCCCTCGGCACCTGGATGAAGCAGTCTATCTAGACCCATACCAGTCGGGCTTCAGGCCGGGACACAGCACGGAAACGGCATTGGTCGCGTTGGTTAATGATCTCTGGAGGGCCCGGGACAGAGGCTATTCCTCTGTCCTTGTTCTT
>NW_015387561.1:100451-111369 GCF_001527695.2 Protobothrops mucrosquamatus
ATAAAACCTTGTTCCCTTTTTCTTATTCAGAAGTTTGGGGCCACCAGTAAAGGTGGATTCTGGGAGAATCAGGGTAATTGCCTTTTACTTATATTCGTAAATAAGAGGGAATTGTTGACATCATTCATCATATTTTAATGCATGAAGAATGTAATAGCTTTTATTAGGTATATGGATTCGTCAGACTCCTTTATTAGGTTTATGGATTCTTTAGACTCTATACAATACATTTATCAAAATATTAGCAGACTGATTCAAATTATAACTGAGCAGAATAGGAAACCTGAGTTGGCAGCCAAGGACAGAATTAATGTTGCAGATCAAGTGTGGGATTGCCAAACCTTTATTTTCTCTCCAAACAGAAGCTGAGTGCAAGACATTAAACTGTAATGGTCACTGGAAATTGCTACATAGCACCCTTTTAATTACCTGTAATTGTTTTTCCTGAGCAAGAATAAGTCAGTTTATGAGGACATGTGGGAGAATGAAGAGCACACATATAGATGAAAATTAGGTTTGGAGAAGTTTTCAGGCTGATTTTTCTTTGAAAACTGCTTTCAGCTCCCTCTCTTGCCATAGTTACTAATGTAAGAGGTAGAAACATGTTTCCAAAAGTTTTAGAATTGTCATTTGCTGAAATGACCTATTCTTTCACTCATAAAGCATAGAATGGGAGTCACAAAATCTCTTACTCACCTCTAGTGTGATCATAGAATGGCAGTACTGAGATTCCTAAGGAAATGATGTTAAAACGCACTGAACTCTTGGAATGTGCTCTTATGAATACTGTGCCTTACTTATTTGTAGGAGGGAAGCAAAATAAATCTTCCACCCTGTTTACTTTTAATGAAAAGGGGTTTTCTGAATAAATATGGTTTTTCTCCCTGAGTTTATGACCAACCTGTAGCCTCTGGAGATATGACTGACTGGCAGCGTGGTTTCCTGCCATTTTTAAGCTTGCAGCAATGAAAGTATTTCAGTGCAATTCTTTTCCCCTGGTTAGAACAAATTCCTGAAATGTCTCTGCCTCAAACAAAAGAAACAGGAGAACTTGGTTCTGGAAAATGTGGTGTGACTCTCCCCATTTTACTTCATTTTCCAATCCTCTGTGCCTCTTACGTCCACTATGAAAAAGCTGACCACCCTTGCTGAATGAATGCATAGCAAACCCATCTTAGTAATGGTATCTATAAATGCCTCAGACTCCCTTAAATAAGAGAAGATTCTGAGAATTTTGGTTCCACCCATTCTTGAGAGCACTCTGTGGGTCACAGATGAGGTGCTGGAAGCCAGTTGCTAGTCCTGCCCTGAGAGATCATTTTCTCTCTGGCAGGATTTCATTCAGCCCCTCAATGCATGCCTGAAGATGGAAGATGCATCTCATTATTAGTGTTGCTAGTCTTGCAGCTTGGTCTCCGGCCCATGAATCACAATGGCTTCTGAGGGTTTTTAAAAAATATTTTTTAACATTAGATCTGCTTTTCATCAAGATGGTGAATTATTACACCAAAACACTCAGATCAGTTGCTGCTTCTGCAAATTACCTGCTGTTGGCAAGCTGCTCTTATTTATTATTATTTTTAGTCCAAACACGTAAGTCCCATCATGCATTGGCAATCATTGTGAAAACCCAACACATTTAACACCAAAACATTCAGGTCAAAGAAGTGCTTTATATTTAGTGCCTATATTATTTCTGTATCCCCTTGTACCATGCATACAGGAGATGCTTCAGAAAGCGCAGAGGAATTTAGATCTGGCCTCCAGAGGGGTGGGGTGAAACCATTACTGAGCCCTAAGAAGAAAGAAAGCATAAGACTAAAAATCACCCTGACTTGATCTTGTTCTCTTGAAAAAGGAAAAAGGAAAGGTTGTGGGCAGTTTTTCAAAATTCTGCTAATGTATCTCACAATAATAAAGTAGCCTCACTAGAATTCCAGCAGTATCTATTTCTTGACCTATCTCCAAGCAAATTTCATATTAGATTCTGCCCAAGAGGAGATGTGTTTAGAGCAGGTATATATCTCTTTCTGGGACTGGATTGGCAAGATCAGAATTACCCAAACTGGAAGGATTTATACCACGATTTCCCTAAAGATTTCTCCACACTCCATTCCGTTCTAAACAGTATTCCACTGAGTCACTCCACGTGCAATTTGGACCAGTGCAGTGGTGTGATCCTAGGCTAGCACAAAACATTTGTGCCTATAGCACAAGGCTCATCCACTTTGGTATTCAGATGATTCCAGCAACCAAATAAAATAAGCAATGCTAGCAGAGACAACATCATCCACTTCACCAAAGGACAGTGGGCTTATAAACCAGCTACTGCAGAGGTAACACATAGCTTTGTCCTTCAGAAGACTGACTGCTGCTTTCCTTTCTACAGTATATCATCTAATAGTAGAGCAGCTGTAACAATCCTAGATGGTCATTACAGCCATAGAGAGAGATTTTTGTAGTTAAGGGCCAGAGAGACAAATTGGACCAAATTCTGGGATTGAAAAAAAGGTTTCAGCCCCAGATTATGGAGTAACCTTTGGCAACAGTTACAGCATATTCAGCTGTGAACTCAGAAGACAAAGCAAATGGCTAAGGGAACTTGAAGAGCTTAAGAGAGGGGTCTTCAAACTTTTAGGGTTGTCAGTATTATTCTTGTATCCTGACAATTTTAAATCTGAATCCAAACCAGCCTGATTTTCAGTTATATTTTCTTCTATCTCTTTTTTAAGCTCATTCTTATTGTATGAGACAGACTAAACAGTAAATTCTAGGTACATTGTTATCCTTGAATATTTCCAGAATTAAAATATTTTTTTTCCATTTTGTACTAGTGGATCTTCTCCTTTAATTATCATCTTTAATTTTTTTTTAGTTGTTTCTAGTAATGAGCTTTCACGGTTTTACTCTTATCGGTTTTTCTCTCATCCAGAACATTTCCCCAGGAAGAGATTAGACTACTTCCTGTAATTTGTTTAAAATATTAAAATATAAATAAATATATTATAATTTAATACATATTAAAGATATATAAACCTCAGAATTGTTATATATTTCTAATATGATTTTAAACAAATTACAGAAAATATTCCATTTTTTTCCTTTTTAAATTTTGTTTCCAGTCAGTCTGGACTGGATTGTTAGTCCAGTTTAAAAAAAATCCCCAAATCCATATTTTAATTATGCTTTTTCCACTTATTTCCAAATAAAGAGCTTTTTAAAGCTTTTAACCTGCATAAATCTTTCACTGAGGGTTGGAAGAAAAATCACCCAATGTAATAAAACATGTCCTTCTGAAGATTCTTAGTATCGAAAAAGGAATTTATACCATTTCCTGTAAATGTGATTAAGAGGAGAAGTGAGCAAATGGACCCTCCATTTGAGCAAAGCCGACTCTCCCAGTTCCCAGACCTCTAAAATCCACCAGAGACCACTGTTTTATGGTCTTCTTGTGGGGACCATCTGTAAGAAGCACTCTGGGCAATCCCAAGTCCTCTCATTGATCCAGAGAGAAGTTTGGGCAGCCAGTTCCTTCACCAGTTCCATTTTCTGCTGCAGTCTGGAGCATTGTTAAAAACGAAACAGTCTTTTAGTCCACTATTACTTCTTCAGAAGCCTTAAAATAATTTTTTCCAATCTATCTGTGATGGGAGTTGTATGCAACCCATCCGTTTGGGCGAGGTTCTTCTAAAAGCTAGAAAATAATATTGAAACATACTAAGGTTATTCAAGGTTTATCCACTAAATCAGGGCTTTTCAACCAGTGGTACGGGTACCACCTGTGGTACATTGGCACCTGGCAGGTGGTACGCGACCATCCTAGAAAAGTGGTAGCAGGAGAAGGGAATGAGAGCACCGCCGGGTGGGCAAGCAGGCAGGTGTCTTGCTCAGCTGTGCTTTGGGGGGCCTTTTTTTCAGTGCCATTGTAACTTCGAACAGTCACTAAGCGAACTGTTGTAAGTCGAGGACTACCTGTACTTTATCACTTTTTTCCTTTTCTTTTTTTGGTCATCATGTTTTTGACACCTTGCTAGGCGACTGGTGGTACTCGGATATTGCCACATCCTAAAAGTGGTACAATGGGTGAAAAGGTTGAAAAGCCCTGCACTAAATTGTCTCCCTGAAGGTACTGCATGTTTTGGTACAACTGCCTACATTTCCATAAATAGGAGATACAATCGGTTATTTGGAGAGTCTGTGCTACAGGGTGATAAACTGACTCCCTCAGGGGAGTTTCTGATGAGATAATGTTATCCTGGCATTTGAGAACAAACATAAAAGTGCTGATGGATTGTACCACCAACAGTCCCTTTTGTAAAAATGCAAGTAGCACAAGTGAGAAGAGACACTCCAGATAAAAAAGCTGCCTGGTTATATCTGCACTCTGGTGCCATAAACAAATACGAAAATAAGACACATGAAACCAGGTGGATGGATGCTTTTCCAAAAGATGACTTCCACTGGGATTTGCATTTCCAATAAAACAGTAGTGGAACATCTTACCTTGGTGCTTCTGGCTTCCCCACCATCTGCTTCCAACTTGCTGCTTGTGGGAAGCTCTTGTTCCTATAAATGTTAGGAAGATAAGAACCTGAGGTGGCAAATATGACACGTGTTTCTTTTAAAAACAAATCTTTAATTTTCAAGTGCTCATTTCATGTGCCTTATAGGTGAGAAATGCAGAAGTTTCATCAGCCTGATACCCCCAGCAGTTCAAGGTAATTATATGCTGTCACTGTTTCAAGTTCTTTCTATATTTATATCCAGTGTTCTGAATCACAGGGGAAAACAATCTTTTAACACATACACATGCGCACATGCACATCCAGGTTTTATGAAACATACATTGCCTTAGATAGATGTTCAGAATTTTTGCTGAATGTCAGATTTGGGCCTGGAGTAGACAATCCTTCATTCTCCAGAGAGTCAGTGTATATGTCAGTTTAGAGATAAATCTTAAAGAAGCCCAACCTGGCTTTCTAATTTGAAAGCAGGAAAAGCAAGGCTCTTCTGCAGACTGAGTCCAGTCCTGATGGCAAATTGATGGCAGGCTGGATAGGAATGCTGGTAATTACTGTCTCAAACATCTGAAGGGTTCCAGATTGGGGGAAGTGCCTGTACTCGCCCATCCTTAAAATCAATTGCCAGCTCCTCTGAAAAGAAATCAAATTTGATAACCATGTATGTAGCTCTATTGCTGGTTTGTAGAAACAAAATATTCCTTTAAAAAGGTCATAGTGCACTGATTTGTGTGTATGTGTGTATTCCAGGAGTTCTATGGTTGTCCATTGCAGCAGAAATCCTCTATATTATTTTACTTCTGATGGGCATCACTCTCATGTTGATTGAAATCTGTCATTCCATCAGTGTCCTGGATGGGCTGAAGCTTAATGCATTTGCTGCTATATTCACTGTTTTAGCAGGTAATCATTTGGTACTGCTTCTGTTGAGAGTTAAAGTCAGCCAAAGGAAGAAATGGTCAATAGAAAGAAATTATTTTTATACTAGGCATAGAAAGATCGGTTCTTAAGGATGGGAAGAGATGTCTTGTTCTAAGAGAATTAGCTGCTGATACTCAGACTCTCCACATTAAAGGGAGTTTTTGTGTGAGGAAAAACTGCCACCCATTTCAACAAAGAAACAAAAGATTTCTGGGAAGCGATGGCTGCAATGACAGTCAAGGAATGGACAGAAAGTCCAAACAAGATGGAGCATCTGCTTTGAATGTAGAAGGTTCTTAGTTCATTTCCAGTTAGTACAATTCCTCACACCAAAGACATGGAGGAGGATGGATTAGTTCTCTAGTTGTCATCTTCTGCTTATTTATCTTTTATCCCCACTGTGACTTAGCAAGAGCTAAATCTGTTCAGATATTCTCCCCCCCCCCCGAGAAATTCACTCAGTATTTTACGTGCCCTAGCATCAATTCATCAAGAAGTAATTTGTTGAAACTATGATCGACTGTTACAGGTCTCCTTGGAATGGTGGCTCACATGATGTATACCACTGTATTTCAAATGACGGTAAATTTTGGCCCAGAGGACTGGAGGCCTCAAATGTGGGATTATGGCTGGTCTTACTGGTAAGTTCTGAAGCAAAATGTATCACAGAAAGATGGGCATGAGTCAAATCATTCTGAGGTTTAACATTAAAGCTATCATTTTTTTTTATTTCTTATCTCAGTGACAAAGTATTGTAGCCAGGTCTGAGAACAGAATCATAAGAACTTGCAAGCTTGCTTCTCAAGTATATCAAACGGGTGCTTAATATTGATGGCGACATGTTAACAGCAATGGTTGTGTGTGAAGTTCAAAGATGAAAAATATCTTGTCTTACTCTGAGTACAGTAAGCTCTGTATTAAGTTGGGTTTCTCCTATCACTGAGGTTTTTCAAAAGAATGATTCCTTTCTATACATATATTGACCCCAGGAATTTCATCATGTTGCACAAAAGAAAAACAGTCGTGGAATGGCTGAAAGAGATGAGAAAATGAATCTTCCATCGCCATAAGCTTTCTTAGTTTAGTAGCCAAGCCAATAAGAAATCTGCTAAAAGGCATATATTTTACAAATATGTTCAGAACCTATAAAAAAGGTGTTAGCTGCTCAGTAACCATTCCCCCCCATTTACTAGTAATACATTTGTTTGTGCAACCATTTTAATGTTAGGATTGGGATCCCCAAGAGGATTGTCAAAGAAAAGATGACCCTCATTCTTAACCAGCATAAATTGCATTTGGTGGCATTGCTACTGGTTGGTGGTTGAAATATCAACAAATCATCTCATTTGATGCATCATTTTTCATTAGTTGGGCCTCCTGTGGTGAATTAAAAAGAAATGTTAACCAAATGACAACAATGTCACTGATGAAGCCTAGTGCAGGGGTTCCCAACCTGTGGGCCATGGCCCACTACTGGGGTGTGGCCTACTGGCCACTGGGCTGAGGGACAGGCTGGCCAGTGCGCACACTCACTCCCACTCGTGCTAGCGCCACCGCTATGAAAATGGGGCTCTGTGTGACAAAAATGGGGCAGCACTAGAGCCTGTGTGGCAAAAACAGGGAGGTGCTAGCAAGTTTCACGTGGGCACTAGCACCATCCTGTTTGCGTCGTGTGTGCTCACAGTGCCATTTGTGTGTGTGTGTGTGTGTGTGTGTGTGTGTGTGTGTGCATGTGTGTAAAATGCTTCCCTCTCTCTTTCCTTCCAGTCCGCCAACTGAGAAAGGTTGGAGACCTCTGGCCTAGTGGCATTTCTACTTTTTCACTAGTGGCATGAAAAACCAGTGAACATGTGGAACAAATTTGCCTCTTCCCTCTGCGGAATTTCCTGTAGAGATGTTCATGTGTGATCATTCAGCTCTACTTTAGAAGCAGTGAAAGATAAAAGCACAAATGTGAAATCACAGTGAGACTAATAGCAAAACAAGTCCAACAGGATGTTCCTACATGATGGAGAAATGTTTTAAAAGATAGGTTGTTAGAAATGAAATGTAAATTCTTGGACTGTATAAGAGATCTGAGGGCTGTTCAATCTGGGGGGTGGGCGTGTGTATGACTGTGTCCTGTCATTTTTCCCCCTTTTTTCTCAAATTGACAGCTTGGCGTGGGTTTCCTTTGCCTGCTGCATGGCTTCCTCTGTGACCACAATGAACAGATACACAAAAACTATTTTGGAATTTAAATATAAACAGAAGAAACTGGAGAGAAGTCTACAAGCTAAATCCAAGCCTCCTGTTCCAGAAAAGGCTTGGAAGATGTACGTTGACACCCTCCAGAGCACAAACGAGGACTTCATGCATCCCTTAACGGATATGCACAACCCATCCAGTCCTATGGGATTTGCAGAGTTAAATAATATTCCGGTGGCACATTGTGAAGAATATTGCTAAGAAGGAGATCTAGAATTGTTGATTTTGTTTTGTGTTATGGAAAGTACCAATGTATGTATGTTGCATTTTTCTTTTGTATGTTAAGAATAGTGGTGATGACCTACAAAAGAAACACTTTGGAGAAAAGTCTTTCTAATTTGGGATGTTCTCTTTTGCTTTGACAGCAATAGTTAGGTAGAGAGATTGATAGCATAACCCCATGAAGGTATCCTCAGAAAAAAATTCCACTGGTTCCAGTGGGACTTACAGTTCATTTGCACAGCCAGGTTGCGCCAACATGAGTATGGATCAACAACCATTTCTTGAAGATCTGCTAATATCAGATCTATTGATAGCTTCCTCTATCCACACCAGCCCACCAGGTAGGTAACTTCTGCCTGTCTTTCTCTGCTGTGCATCGAAAGTAGTGGTTTCCGACTTGTGCTGGCACAACAGCACTGTCAGCTACATCAATTGACCTCATTTCATTGTTGGCACATGGTTCCACTCCTACTATATGCTATTACAGGAACCCTTCTTTTCATCTGCTCATTGACACTGCCTGCCATGGCCATTTGTGCCAGGCTGCCAATCCACTTCTGAAGGGACCTCAACCAGGGGACCTGTGGGTTTTTTGTACTGTTTTTATTCATTTCATCAGTGGTCTTTCTTTCTTTCTTTCTTTCTTTCTTTCTTTCTTTCTTTCTTTCTTTCTTTCTTTCTTTCTTTCTTTCTTTCTTTCTCTCTCTCTCTCCCTCCCTCCCTCCCTCCCTCTCCTTCCTTCCTTCCTTCCTTCCTTCCTTCCTTCCTTCCTTCCTTCCTTCCTTCCTTCCTTCCTGTAGAATGCAGTATTGCAGACTGACTCTGCCCATAGCCATCGATCCTAACTGGTTGGTAAAATGAAGACCCAGATTGTTGGGGGCAACATGGTGATATTTGTAAACCATTCAGAGAGTTCTGTAAGGCACTGGTGAGCTGTATATAAGTCTAATTGCTATTGCTATTTTCTTTTCTTTTTTTCTTTTCTTTTGCCAAATGAAATGAACTATGAAATGGCAAATCTTTCTTTTTTTAATCTTTCTTTTTTAACCAGGTTAAATTGATAGAACTGTTCTAGCAGTTTCATCTCCTAGCCTAGTCATTTGGGAAAAGAAGTAAAATAGTATTTTAAATTTCTTCCTGGTCCACTGATGGACATACCAGAGGGGAAATGTCTCCATGGAAAACTCATGTTCTACAGATCTGCCTGCTGGAAAGAAAGTGGCTAATGCTTGATTTCTTGACATGGGCCAGGCAGATGAAAAGCAGGAGGGGACCAATAGTAAGCATGGTTTATATCAGGCACCATTGTGACTAAAGTGGAGGAAACCAGCTTTATTTTTGTTAGTTTTTTTAATGTTATATTTATTATTTTTATAAATAATTCAAGATGGTGAACATATCTAACACTCCTTCCTCCTCCTACTTTCCTCCTAACAGCAATCCTGTGAGATAAGTTGAGCTGAGAATGACTGGCCCAAAGTCACCCAGTTGGCTTTCATTCCTAAAGTGGGACTTCAGCTGATAGTCTTCTGGTTTCTAGCCTGGTGCCTTAACCACTAGACCAAGGGTAGGCAACCTTGGCTCTTTTATGACTCATGGACTTCAACTCCCAGAATTCCTGAGCTAGCATGGCTCAGCTTGGAAACCTCTCCCTTTTCCCTCAGCGTGGCTGGCTCAGGAATTCTGGGAGTTGAAGTCCATGAGTCATAAAAGAGCCAAGGTTGCCTACCCCTGCACTAGACCAAACTCGCTCTTAGTCAATTCATACATATGAGTCAGGCAGCTTAAGGATATAATGGAGAAAAGTCCTTGTTCTCCTTTAGTGAGTCTAGCACCTTTACAAAAATTAATTCCTCTCTGCACAATGGCATTTTATCTTGACCAGGTCATACCATTATATTGGAAACTTACAGCTGGTATATTTGATGTCTATACCAGTAGTTAAGAATATTGAGAAAGTGCTAAATATTTCAAAAAGGATAGAAGAGAAAAAAGTACTCCTATGATTATTCGTACATTTTGATGAAGCTAAATATAGAGCTCAGAAAACTTTTGTGTCTTCTTTTGTCTTATTTTGATCAGTCCTTTTTTCTTTAAAATGTCTTTAGAGGATTCAGCTCTGTGAAACTTCAGTAGACATTTCTTATGAGAAGTGAAGTTTTATAATTCAGAACGGAGTTTCACTTCCCAAATTACCACACACTTTTAATAATGCCCAGAGAGGCACCTGCAAAAGTTCCCTTCCAGCAACTAATTAAGAAAACTTTCATATTTTAACTTTCAGGTGCCAAGAGATCCTTTGAGCAGGTAATTATTATCTGACAAGCAAATCTCACCAACTGGGTTTTATACTTTTGGCTGCAGGCAAAGGTGAAATAAACAAAGGAAGCAATTATGAAGTATTTAACAGCTCAATCTTCTTGATGCCTTTCTTGGCCTTAGATAAAGAGTTCTGTAATTTTTGCTGTGAGTGACAGTTAAATCAGCCTATATTATTTGGAACAGTAGGACAAAATCATCAATCATCATACTTTATCAAAAATATCCAGGGTCTTTTTACCATAAGATAAAATTGGCTAAGACTTAAGCTTCTCTTCCTGAGCCAGGTTGCAAGACTGCCCTTTCCATTATCAGTTAGTATACAGTGCAGAGAAAACTGTAATTTGATTATAGAGAAAGAGCAGGATTTTTTTTTTAAACTGACCAGGTTGCTTCTCCATGACAACAAAGGAGAATATTTGTAACTCAAGGTTGAAATGATGAGCCCTTAGTGCTCTCTGATCTTGGTTGTTTTCTTGCAAACATTTCCTTACCCAAACTAGGTAACATCATGAGTGCTAGCTTCAGAAAAGCGCCTCTAATGGATTTCAGAATTCAGTAAAAAAAAAAAAAAAAGCTCATAGTTCAAATCTCTCCTATGGGTACCATTTTCCCATCTTTGCATTAGATGGGGTAAGAAAACTCTTTATTGTATTTTATTCTTACTGCTATGTGCCTCTGATGCCACA
>NW_015387561.1:112206-125422 GCF_001527695.2 Protobothrops mucrosquamatus
TTTTTTACAAAAAGCAAATAAATTCTTTTTTCCTGTATTTTTCTGGTTAGTATGGATAAAGAATCCTCAATAGGTCTGGAATAACATTGTAGACAATGTGTGTGTGTGTGTGTGTGGAGGGGGGGAATAGCCAGAATGATGTTCTGAAATGTGGTGTTCTCTGGAAGTATTGCTAGAGGGAATTTGGGAACTTGTAATCTCATAAAACCAAAAGGAGAGCAAGTTAGAGATGGATCGGGCAAAGCAACCCTTTATAGTTTTTCCCCCCATTTCCAGTTATTTTCCCTTTTCTATTGGTGATAAAATTCAATATTTCAGTAATTTTTGCAATTTGGGAATGTTAGCAATCTGCTTCTGTACATAATACAAATCCTGCAATTAATTCTTGGTTTGCCATGGATGTAGACACTATGCAGCGCAGTATGTTTTATTCTGAAATTTTTTCAAACCTCGCAACAGGATGGTATGATGTCCCACTGTGCCTAAGAAGTGTGCTAAGCTTCAGTCATCTTCTATTATTGGAGAACTGGGGAAATTCCTATAGATTCGATTCACTTTTCAGAATTCTTTGTGTGTGCACATGGGGCGAAAGAAAGTGACTTTGGCTTAAATTATTATCTTTTCACCAGAAATGTCCCACTTCTTGATGGAAACAACTGCAGTGATATCAGAAGGAATAATAAATCAGGATGGATATGCTCATCTCTTGGAAGGTTGCATATTTATATTCTTCCCCATCCATTAAGGACAAAATGTACGTCAGATGTTTGTTCAATCTGTTTTTTTCCCCAGTTCTTTTTTCTTTCTAGCTTTAGTTTATGTTAGCAATAATGTTAATGACCATTTTGCATGAGAAAACATCATGAAGCATTTTGTTGGCCCTTTAGGTCAGAAGCATCCTTTCTGCTGGAAACTGATACTCTGGAGCAAACTTCTTCACCTGCTCAAGTTAGAGACCTACATACCTGCCTACCATAGAGGTGGCAAAACTACTTCCTGGAGCTTGTTCCCTTGCTAGTGGGGCAATATTATTAACCTGAAAAACATACACTTTTTACTTAGTCTTGTTTTTTGTCAGATCATAATCATTTTGTCCATTTGCACATTTTGTTAATTTCTGAGTACTGCAGCATGTCACTGGAAAAGGGAATGCAATTCTTATTTCCTAATGATTTTACTCATACCTTTATATGGCACTTTAGAAATGGCTACACACTAAAGATGTTTATAGTTTCATGTTCATATAGAAAAATGCCAAAGGATCATAGAAAATAAAATGATGGCTAAGTGGGAGAATTCATAATTAGTTCAACAGACATACATTGCATTTGCTGCAGCAAGGTATATGATTGATCTGGACATTGATTGACATAAAAAGGGCTGATAAAGTGTAAGCCATGTGACAAAAAATAAACCAAAGGACCACACAATTTTAAAAAAAGAATAACATGATGGATTATATTTATCACCCATATTAAATCAATCACTAAATCCAGAAAATGATTAACTTTCCTAGTTCCTTTTTCAGTGTTCTCGTGAGCTGAAAGAGAAATAGAGAGGAAAAGAGATCTGGGTGTTATATTGTTGATACCAAACCCGAGATTCTAAGAACCTTTTCCAGCAGGTCTGCATAGATAAAAATATAAAGGATGAAATAATGTGCTGGGGGAAAAAACCTAGTATAAATGCAGAAGCATCCAGTGAAAATAATTGATGGGAAGGTAACTTCTTTTTCTTTTCATCGACATGGGATACTAAGCTGTAATTAAATAATTGGCATCATCATCACTGAGCCTTTTTTAAAAAAAAATTTCCCCAAACTCTACAAACATACGTATTAAATAAAAGTGGAGATGCAATGAACCTCTGGATTTCTAGCCAAACCATTCAGATGGAACCGACTCCAGAACCAAACAAAATGTTCTGCTAGACCAGTCCAATAAAACTCACCTGGTTCAGCATCTGTTTTCTCATGGTGATCAAGCAAGAAGCCAGAATATCAACCCACTAGTACCTTTTGTCTTATATCTCTCAGCAAGTAGTATTGAGAAGCATATTATCTTTTACAGTATGTTAAAAGTGACACACAACCATCATGGCTAATAACCACGGTTCCCCATGCATGTCATTTTGTGTTGAAATGAAGGAAAAAAATTGCATTTGTCCTGCATTTCCCATACTTCCATTCATAAGAGGACATGCATTTCCTATGATGGCTGAGAGTACTTTTGCATAGATCCTATGGGAATGAATACTAAGATACAATACTGGAAGAAGCTTTAACAGCATAATGGCTTTGTCATCCTCTAATCATCACGTACACATGTGGTCATTGAATTTGTTTTCAAGCAAGAGTCCTTTCCTTTCTTGACTGTCATTAAAAAGAGCAGCAGTTGTTTGACTTATTAATGTTTATCAATCCATCAACTGGGGGAAGATATCAGTACTAGGGAAGCAAAAGCAACAGCCGTTTTCCTGGTGGGTGTTCATCATGATGGTTGTATGATTTTTAACATAGGCAAAGAGGATCAGCCTGGAAAAACGATGATAGAAAAAGAGAAAGCAGTTGAGAGAGAAAGGTTATTGAGAAAGGTGTTCTGCTAAAAGGACTGTTCATAGATTTACAACCCCGAGCACTTTCTCCTTCACTGGATTCTCCGATCCATTTGCACAGATTCCCTGGGCCAAGAAAGTCTGCTTCACTGGAAGGTTATTGACTTCTATCAAAATCCCTAAGAAAAAATATTGTTTACTTAAAACAGCTGCAGAGAATAACTCAGAATGAAACAGACATCATAATTACATACATGGGGAGACATCTAAAGGTGCCCCAATGTACTGCAATATCTATCATCTATCATCTATTTTCCTTTCTGTCTGTCTGTCTACATCTCTATCTCTATCTCTATCTCTATCTCTATCTCTATCTCTATCTATATCTATATCTATATCTATATCTATATCTATATCTATATCTATATCTATCTATATCAGGGGTATCAAACTCGCAACATCGCCTGACGTGTTGCGACGTATTGCAACTTTTTTTCCATTACCGGCAATGGGGTGGGCACGGTTTCGGCATGATGCATCCAGCCCGTGGGCTGGCAATTTTACACCCCTGATCTATATATATCTACTACACATATCTACCTATCTATCCCTATATTCTAGCTCCTTATCCATCCATTGATATATCCAAATATTGTCAGGCAGTCACTTAAAAGGGACATCATACATTAATTTCCAGTTAGAAAGGATACCCGGATCTGACTATAAGCAGCATGCAAGCATTGGCCTCTATGTATGAAAAAGAATTAGCAAAGCAGAACAAAACCTGTATATTGTGGGAATAGTGGTGGGTTCTGGCTCCTGTTTCTCCTCCTCCTGTTTTCTGCTCCATCAAACCTGTATTTTCATATTTTGATTATAAGCCTGACTCCAGAGCTATCAAGTCTGTGAGGCCCTCATAGCTTATGCCAAAGTACCATTGGTTGTCTTTTTGTAGGACTCTCCATAAGAGGGATATTGCCAGTGCACTTCAATAGAAAGGATGAAACTTAAAAATTTCACTTAATTTTGCATGTCTCTACAGGGATTACTTTCACTTACTAAATGCAAAGTATGGCAACACTGAAACTTCTTGCAACTGGCAGTAATATAGATATGATGAATTACTATATTCTGGAGAATGATTTTCATATACCTCTAGCTGCGCCAATGTTTTCAAACTCAATTTCCCCAAACAGAGAACTTTCAGAATTTATATGTTCACAAGAAGGAGCGAGGCACTATATCAACTTCCGTGTTTCTTTACACTTAATTTAAGAGGAACTAATCTTGTATAATTTAACTCTCCCCTGTATCCGAATGAAAGGATTTAATTATAATTAATATATTAAACTTTATGATATGATTTCACAAACACAAAAGGGATATTTGTTTCATTCAGTTCAGCGTGAACTAAAAACGCACAAGATTAAGAAAATTTGAATTCATTTTGTTGAGGCAGCTCTTTTTTCAAATGTTCTGGCTCTCAGCATTGGGAGCATGTCACTGTGGCTTTGCAGACCCTACATTGGCTGCTCATTGGTTTCCATTTACATTTAAAGTGCTGGTTTTGACCTATGGAGCCCTTCAGGGCTTGGCACAGGACCACCCATTTCACCCAGTCTGACCAATTTGATCAATGACAGAGAAAATAGTACAAATTCCACACTTCCAAGAAGTTCACAGGACTGAAACACGAAGGAAACAATAACAGAGTTTGAAGGAATTTTGGAGGTCTTCTAGTCCAACCCCCTGCTCAAGCAGGAAACCCTGGCCTATACTATTTCAGACAAATGGTTGTCTATTAAAAAACTTCCAGTGTTGGAGCATTCACAACTTCTGGAGGCAAGTTATTCTACTGATTAATTGTTCTAACTGTTCAGAAATTTCTCCTTAGTTCCAGGTTCCTTCTCTCCTTGATTAATTTCCATCCATTGCTTCTTGTCCTGCCTTCATGTGCTTTGGAGAATAGATTGACTCCCTCTTCTTTGATTTGTGTGTGTGTTGGTGTCAATGCAATAAAAAAGCTTCTCAAACTATCCCTTTTTATTGACCTTTCAAAACTTCTAAAGACAATTTTTCAGAGAAACTTCTCTGAATTATGCCTGATTATGCCATCTATATTTTTGGTAATTACCTTTATTATTCTTTCAGTTGGTATAGTTTAATGGCAAGTTATGATATTTTTTACTAATTTTGAACTTTGCTGTGGATCGAACAGAACAGAATAACAGAGTTGAAAGAGACCTTGGAGGTCTTCTAGTCCAACCCCCTGTTCAGGCAGACAAATGATTATCCAATTTCTTCTTAAAAACTTCCAGTGTTGGAGCATTCACAACTTCTGGAGGTGAGTTGTTCCAAATTGTTTTACTCAGGGCTTTTTTTGTCATAGAACACCCAGAACGGAGTTCTGGAACCTTTTTTGGATGGAACCTTGTAGGGTAGGCAAGGCGGGTTGTATGACATGTGTGAGTTCCAGCACCTTTTTTTTTATTTATTTTTTTACAAAAAAAGCACTGGTTTTACTATAATCTATATAAACTGCCAAAAATCTTTTTGTTTGCAGGAGAATGGGAATGTGTTTAATAAATAGATAAATAAAATAACAAATTACTCTGGGTGAACTGCAGAGCTGTTCTGATCTGGAAAGGCTTATGGTCAACTCACTGTGTAATCAAACATTTTGCTGTGCCAAAGAGCGCAATTCACAGTTTTTCCTGATGGGCATGTAATTATTATTTCCTGATCTTTGTGTTGACATACAGAAATTAATCAAGAAACAAATCTATTATGTAGAAATTAAAGCTGAAAGTTTTTTGTAACAAACAGTTAAAAAGGAAGGGAAACATCACCTTGTGAATTCATAAGTTGTAAACTGCTATTTAAAGATACATGGACAACTATGGTAAAACTACATTGCCAAAACTTCATCCAAAAAATGCTTTAGGTTCACAAGCAAAAAAGGGGACTTTTGAAACAAACCACATACTTTAAATATGTTTTTATTTCCATGTGGGCCATTCCATGAGCCAGTTTATTATACCTTACAGGTTCTAAAAAGAAGGAATTAAAACATTTTTGCACATTTTTTTTCTGAGTTGTGAATCAATAGCAGAAAACATGTATTAAAAAGGATTAAATGGTATTACAATATCATACAATATGT
This sequence comes from Protobothrops mucrosquamatus, assembly GCF_001527695.2. Classification (NCBI taxonomy): domain Eukaryota; kingdom Metazoa; phylum Chordata; class Lepidosauria; order Squamata; family Viperidae; genus Protobothrops; species Protobothrops mucrosquamatus. The sequence goes on from NW_015387561.1 coordinate 117,923, forward strand.
TATTCTTTACTATTCCACCTATAAGAGGCTCAACGGTAAGTTAAAGCTGAGGTAGAATATATGTCTCTACGTTTGGTTGAGGAAAAGAAGACTTGCACAGACTAGCCTGAATGGATGTTACTAATGAATTTCTCTCTCCCCTTTCCTCTGAGATCAGGTCTTTAATAGGTCCCAAGCTTCAAGAATCCTGCTAAAGAAGCCCTCATCTCCTTCTCTAACCTCTTATTGGTTCTCTTACTCAAGCAAAAGCTGCTCCTGAATCTAATCTGGTTCGGAGAAATCAGCACATAACTAAACTCTAATGGTTTAGTTCTTTGGTTTTCTCCAGGACATCGATCTTCAGCTAACTGTAACTTATTCAAAGGACATTCTCACTCTCCTCAGTTACAGAAAGCATAATATAAATTGGGTAAAAGCTCCTTAAGGCACTGAATGTGCAGGCTTGTACTATACGCAGGTATTATTGAAACAGGACTAATTGTTTCACAAAGGCCACGGGGAAGAATTGAATAAGAAGAAAATATTATATTTAGTCAAGTGGAAACCTGTCTTGAATCCCCCTTTGAAAAGGGAAATTTAGATACGGAAAACTCATCTGCTTCTGCTGGTGCCCTTTTCTCAGCAGATCTAAGGGGATTCTCTCATTTTGTAGATAGCTTTTCTGGGAAGGAAGAAAATCTAGTCTTTCTTTCCAGTAAATACAGTACTAATAAACTGACTAGTAAGCCTCTGTAGAGATCCGATAATGCTTGGCCTGGATTTCTAAATATGTATAAAAGGCTAAAGAGGAATCTTTACAAGAACTTTCAAAGATCCTTTCCTTTACCCATCAAATGTTCTGTTTTCTTGGCTCACTACAGATATGATGCTTATTCTCAGCATCTGTTTCTGAACAGAGCTGAAGACAGCACCAGAGTCACGTCTTCGGAGAGGTTGTTTTCTTGCTTAATAATTTTCTCAGAGCACCCTTCACCTCCTTGTTTCTAAGGCTGTAGATGAGGGGATTCATCATGGGGGTGACCACTGTGTAGAACACAGACACGGCCTTATCCTGGCCTGTGGCAGAACTGACCGAGCTGGGTCTCATGTAGGCAAAGAGTGCTGTGCCGTAGAAAAGGCTCACCACCAGGAGATGCGAACCACAGGTCGAGGCAGCTCGGCGTTGGCCCTCAGCTGAGCGAATGCGCAAGATGGCGATCCCAATGCGGCCATAGGAGGCAGCGATGAGGACAAAAGGCAGAAGCAGCAGAATGGAGCCGAAGACAAACACAACTACCTCCGCCTCTGACGCGTCAGCAGATGCCAGCTTGATCACAGCTGGTACCTCACAGAAGAACTGATTGATGCGATTTTTGGTACAGTATGGCAGGCGCAGAGCAAAAGCATTGACAATGAGGGAATTGAGGAAGCCACTCAGCCAAGCAGCTCCTGCGGTCCAGCTACAGAAGTGCCAGTTCATGATGGTGGTATAGTGTAACGGGTGGCAAATTGCCACGTAGCGGTCATAGGCCATGAGACCCAACAGCACGCATTCTGCCATACCAAACACCAGGAAGATGTACATCTGGAAGGCACATCGGCCAAAGGATATGGCTTTATGCCTAGAGAGGAGGTGCGCCAACATCTGTGGGATGGTAACTGAGGAATAGCAAAGGTCCAGCAGAGACAAATGGAGGAGGAAGAAATACATCGGGGTGTGTAGGCGATGTTCAACCCCAATTAACATCACCATTGTGCAGTTGCCTACTAAGGTAACTAAGTATATGGTCAAGAAGAGAACAAAAAGCATGGTTTCGGTCATGGCTCCCTCTGCCAGTCCCAGGAGGATGAACTCAGCCACGGAGCTCTGGTTGCACTGCTCCATCATGTGTGCCAGCCAGGCAGCCTCTGCAGAACTGAAACAGGAAGAAGAAGAATCAGAGGGAAGTCATATCACTGCTCTCACAATTCACTCATTTTACACAAAGATGCATTGGTTCGGTCAACTACTTGCACAGTGTTTTGCCTAGGGGTGGCTCCAGAATGAGTGTCAAGCACCTACTGACAAATAGTTACCTCCCACACCGAATCTCTTGAACTTAATGTAAAATATGTCATTGTTTGGTTTCCAGTCTCCGGTGTAGGACACACGTCACTCACCCAGAGATTTATTTTGCTCCTTTTATGCCCCCTCCCTGATCTCTTTGTTCCTGATGATTCCGCTGCTTCCTCTCAAGCACTTTAAAGAGGTGTCTGTGTTTATTAGTTTTTAGTTAATTTAGTTAGGTTATTAGCCTGTGTAGACCTTAGTTTATTTTTCTAACCCTCCTTCCCTTACTTGCATCATCGATTTTATTACCCTATAGAAAGCTTGTTATCTATAAAGTAATAATGCAAGGCATAAGACTCACTACAGCAAGAGAAGGCTGGACCTGCTTTAGACATGAGACTACTTCAAAGTGGTCCTACTTTGGAAGTGGACGTGGCCCATTAAAATGGTCTCACTCTGACTTGGCTGTTCTTCTATTCCCAGAACACTCAGATAGCAGCATGGCCGTGATAAGCACAAATGTATGTTTAGACATGCACCTATGCTGATCTTTAAGAGGAAAAAAAAAGTGTAAAGCTAATACCTTTCTCAACAATTTAACATTTAAAGCAGGGTTTCTCAAACATGGTAACTTTAAGATGGGTTGACTTCAGCTCTCAGAATTCCCTAGCCAGCTTTGCTACTAATTCTGGGAACTGCAGTTTATATGTCTGAAAGCTGCCAAGATTGGGAAGCGCTGCCTTAAAGATAATTTTCTTTCTTTCTGGGCACAGTTGCGTAGAATGGTAGCTGCTTGGTGCCTTTCTGAAATAGGTCACAACTCCTTGGCTTACAGAAAGAAAAATAGACAGACCTTTCCCCGCCAAACAGGCTTATCCTCACCGTGATATTTTGTTTATACTAAAGATACAAGATTTGGCATAACAACGGTGTAATCTGGAGGAAATTCTGCCTGCTGCCTTCTAGAAGTAATTCTGTCCACAGCTTTACAGCTACAAGCCAGCTTCTCCCTATCTCCCCCTGGCTATGCACCAACTTTGCACGATCACTTTGTAACTGGAAACACTGGCTGGGCAATTGCTTGCTGTTATTGATTTCTGTCACAATCCAAGCAACAAAATAGTTTATTTAAGGAAACGGCTGCAGACAAACAATTTCTTCCCCCTTCTCCCCCCCCCCCCCCGGCCTTTTTTTTTCCACAAAAAACACATAAGCAGAGAGACATCTAAAGGTGCTTCAGTGTATTGCAATAAGCAATGCCTTTGCTTTATAATATAAGTCCAGAACTGCAAGGGCAAACTTATTGGTACAGTTGTATATCAATGTCCCGGTAAAGCAAGGAGGTACAAACAATTGGCTACTCTCCGGATCTGTCAGCTTCAGATAAGGCCAATGGCAAGAGGTTGCAGAAGATTGCATTCTAAACATCCGAAAGTCATTCAGTTGCTTATTCATGCTTGAAGTTAATTTATCTATTACCTTCTAGTTCTAAACAAACATTCTCGGTATATTTGGTAACATCTATGTAAAATAGAGCCATTTCTAAATCCAAATAAGGTTCTGATCTCCATGCATTAGCAAAATAAACAATGCAGGCTCTCTTGATTGCAGGAGATCTTTTACACATCGCCCCTTTACATAATCTGCTTATTGCTTCTCATATATCAGGTACTCTCTGCATGGATGCAGAAAATGGAGAGCTTTTCTAGTGAATATTTTGGGAATTGCGATAGCGAAGGATGAGCTATTTTGCCTTGAAGTAAAATGCACAATGGGAAAGTTTGTTGCATCCTGAGAACAGTCAATACCATCTCCCTCCATGTGTGGTTATACCAGGGGTCTTCAAACTTGGCCCTTTTATGACTTGTGGACTTCAACTCCCAGAATTCCTCAGCCAGCGTGCCTGGCTGAAGAATTCTGGGAGTTGAATTCCACAAGTCATAAAAGGGCCAAGTCTGAAGACCCCTGGGTTATACTGACCAGAGCTAATGGAAGATGCAGTCAAAACATCCAGACATTTACCTGTACTGCTCAATTCTAGAAGTGAGGCAATGACAGCTAGAGTAGAGGAAATTATGAAATCTTTTCTAGAACAGGCTAAAGATCTGCCTAGGTGTCCAAACCATAAGGGTCCATTGGATGCCTTAGTGAAGTCCAGTCATGGAACATGCCTCCCCCAACTGAGCAATTAATGGACGTAATTCCCTTTATATACGTCTTGCTACTGCATTGTGTAATAGTGAATTCTGTAACATGGCATGTAGTTCTATATGCATCTTGAATATAGTGAGACTTAATTCTGAGAATATAACAGAATAACAGAGTAACAGAATTGGAAGGAACCTTGGAGGTCTTCTAATCTAACCCCCTGCTGAAATAGGAAACCCTATACCATTTCAGACAGATAGTTGTCCTTTTTAAAAACATATATGTTGGAGCACCCACGACTTTTGAAGGCAAGTCATTCCACTAATTAATTGTTCTGTCAAGAAATTTCTCCTTAGTTCTAAGTTAATACCAATACCAGTATAAGGAGAGCTAGTGTGGTATGATGTTAAGATGTTGGTGTAGGACTCAGGTTCTCAAGACAAGACTCAGGTTCTAGTCCTCCTTTATGCACTGAAGCCATCTAAGTGCCTTTTTCCTCTTGCTCAGCCTGGGGGAATAAAAAATGTTGTCTTCATTGGATCAGCCCAAAAGATTATGGTCTCTACCTTAAAGCACCACTTGAACACCATTGGCATTGACAAATTCGCCATTAGTCAATTGCAATTAGTGGCCTTACTAGGAACTGCTTCCATCCTGCGACGATATCTGTAATACCATCAAATATCCACATCTGCCTATCCCAGGTCCTTGGTAAGGACTCAATAGGTAGACAAAAATGCCAAATCCAGTCTGAACATCTGGTTGATTGTGCGATGATCAATAATAATAATAATAATAATAATAATAATAATAATAATAATAATAATAATAATAATAATAATAATAATAATAATATCACTATTTTCACTCAATTGCTTGCTTTGTGAATGCTCCAACACTGGAAGTTTTAAAGAAGAGACTGGACAACCATTTGTCTGAAATGATATAGGGTTTCCTGCCTGAGCAGGGGGTTGGACTAGAAGACCTCCAAGGTCCTTCCAACTCTATTATTATTATTAGTAGTAGTAGTAGTCTGTCTTTTCTTCCACCTTCTGCTGTACCCTTTTTGAGGTTGAGTGATCAGAAAAGAGAACAGCTTCACTTAGTTTGATATAAAGATTTAATTTGTTTTTAATTTCTAGAATTGTTTATTTCATTATAATCATATGTTCCATAATTCCCAGATTTCTGTCCTGAATAGGGAAAAGGGATAAACTCATTGCTTTGTGACTAGAACTACTTTTCCTTTTCTTTTCTTTTTTCATTGCACTTTCTCTCCACATTTGCTAGTAGAGAAGCAGAAATTTATTAATATAGTGTTTGTGAGTCATTATGTTTCTTCCCTTATAGATCATAGTTCAACTGGGGCTATTATGGGAATAAGGAATAAGGTTTGGTTCTTTTTTCCTCTGATCACATCTCTACCAAATTTTGATCCTAATTTTATCTCTACTATCTTTAAAGTCACAGTGATTATTTCATTCATAGGATTTAAATTAATATCTAACTTAGACCAATATGTTCCCAAACAAATGCTAAGCTTAGACATAGATGACTTTTGCCAAGAGACAGAGATGGAAATCTTTTATAGCGTCACTAAACAGCACAAATCACATTGATATGATTTTTATTGGTTGCCCTGCAAAATCTGCCCTTTTGCAAATCTCTTATATTTATCTGAGCAACTAGTTGCTAGAGGAAGAATGTTATTGGCATTGGATGCAAACCATGTTTGATACGGGAGGTCAGAAATCTGATCAATGCTTGAAAGATCTGATCATCTGATTTTGGTAATGTCTACATTATCACCTTTTTGTTTTCTGAAGCTAACCCTGTGCCCATGCAGCTATTTCCCAATGCCCCCAGATATAAAACTTAGAATCTTGGGATGATTTCAAAATGAAAGTTGAGAATTCTCAAGGAGTTATATGCTTTTCTTTGGCTCTTAAAACAAGCTACGATCATAGACAGAATAGTTGTAATCCCCCTGTATAGATGCCTTGTCATATTCACATCCACTCCTATCTCAGTGGTAAATTGTAAGTCTGCTGCTATTAGAAAATCACATATGGAATTGACCTTGATACTGATGGGATCAAATATGCCACTGAATGAATCAGAAAATGCCTGATGTGTAAAAATTACTATCTGCTCTATTTTCCATTTCCCAAATATAAAAACCACTTTCTTAAAATTCACTGGGAGAAATAAATGAAATAGAATTTGAGAGAGAATCTATATATTTTACAGCAATAATGAACTGTTTTTCAGAAAAACCACAGAGGAACTTTTAGTGGCAAACCAGGACAAAAACGAATTTGACTTAAGGTAATTACATCCAGTTAATATGATTACTCCTACATATAAAATATTTTCCTCCTGCTGGCACTTAAAATATACAGACTGATGAGATTTTTTGAAAAGACTTTAGGATCTATCAGAAATCTTAAGTTCTGCACCTTTGCTTTATGATTAATAAAATTGAATTGCTTTATTCTTGGTAAAACATATTTATATCAACACACTGTGTGCTATGCAAAGAAAAGCTTTTCTGAGGAAAAATTGTGCAACAAATCTACAGGATTTAAATTTTTAAAATCTATAGGGTCATTGATAATTGGAGATATTTCCAAATAAAAATCTTAGGGATTCCATGAGGTTTATTTGGAAAAATTTGTAGAAAAAGTACATTTGTCATCAAGGTTCACACAATTCATATCAAGACATACAATTCTATTACAATGAAAGGAATCCACCATTTCATGATACTCAAAAATCCATTAAATAATTAAATAATTATCTGAACTATTACTCAGATAATCCAATGGTCAAACAATGCCTAAAGAAAATTAATACACAAAACATACTGAGCCCACCTATTAATTTACTTGCATTATTTTGGTTTTCCAGGTATACAGGCTTCATGAGATCCAGAGATGGAATGATTTCACTGCCAAAAGTATTTGATCTTTCAAGTATCAGACAAAAATGGAGTGATCATTTAGCATGAAGTCCCATGGCGTCAGACACAGCCCATTATAAGATGAAAGTGCTAGTTGGGAAGTCCCAAAGTGCAGACATATCTTTGTCACAAGATGAAGGACCAAAGCATCTCCTGGGGACTATAGGAACAAAGAAGCACAAACTTTGTCCTGCCTTTGACTCATATCCATAGCTAATAATGATGACAAGCTATTTTGAACTCTATAGGGGTTGGTTGAAATGGTATGTGGGCTTTGAAGGTCTAATGCAAATATTTTAAAATATTCTTATCTACAGTATCTCAGGGGCTGCCACAAAGAAGAGGAAGTCAAGCTATTCTC
>NW_015387561.1:125458-154194 GCF_001527695.2 Protobothrops mucrosquamatus
AAACCTTGCTAATGGACTGGAGGCTCCTAACAATGATTTCCATGTTAAATAGAAATTCCAAAAGCAAGTTTAGAATTAATTCAAGGTTCCTGCTAACAAATAAATGAAGACCATTTCTTCCTAATGTTCAGTTATTCCACCGTTCCAAGCTGCAGAAGGACTTGGAAGCCCTATGAAACAAAATAGGTCAGGTATGTGGCTGAGACCACAGATACTATATTTACTTTTTTAAAGTCTGGGGTGCAGCTGGGCACTATACATAGCTGCTTTTGCTCAAAGGAATGGCTACAGCTTGTGGGCTGCTTTTCCTTTCCAAAAATGTCTACAAGTTTAATTAAACTTCTGGAATAAACCAGTTTTGGCAGGAGACACCACCTTATCAGCAGGCTGACTGCTTGCTTTCCAAGTAAGTTATTAGCTTTATTGCAGAACTGTAGTTGGATATCAAATGGGATTAATGTCTGAAGTAATTGCTTTTTGGCCTTTTATAATTGTAAGAGGAAATACTTAACATGGGTTTTTTTCCCCTCCACTTTTCCTTTCCTTTTTTTTTCTTTTGCATTGCAATAAATGAATGGACTATTGCATGTAAGCTGTTTATAATATAGAGTAGGAAATAAGGAAATGAATATAACATGGATTGAAATGGATTTGTGTCACTGTCTTGATTTTACAAGATAAAATCTTGTGAAAATAGGTTCATTTGCAAAAGAAAAAAACGCCTTGCTTTTCCAAAGCAGAAACAAACAAACAAACAAAAAAAGATTTGTGCAGTTTTGAAAATCTCCATATGCACTGATATATATGTGCATATAAATAATTTCCTATAGGGTTGATTCAGAATGTGTAATATATTACCAATTGTCCTGTTCACTGACCTCCATGGAAGTATATTTAGAAGAGAAAAATAAATCTGTGTAGCAAGTATGATGAACCTTCTGTGTGACTTTAATTTGTTATCTTTTTTGCTAGGTGAAGATGGGCATTTTGGCTATTCTAATTCTCCCACTGCTTGTGGTTGGAATTAGTGGAGTTGTATACATTTATCGGAAAGTTACTCAGCTGATGACAAAGTCTGCTGTGCGGAGCAAAGTTGTAGTAATCACTGATGCTCTCTCTGGTGTGGGCAAGGGTAAGAAGTGCAGCAAATAACTCATATTCTATAGTGTGTGTGAGAGAGAGGGGGGGGGAGAAAGGGAGAGGGAGAGAGGGAGGGAGGGAGGGAGGGAGACTGCAAAAATAGGAATTTCCTCCTGGAAATTTTAGGAATATTTGCCTTCTGGAATTTAGCCATTTGAAGCATGACAAATCCAGGATTCTTAGAACTTCAGCATCCCTTTAAAAGAAGTAGGGAGATGTAAGCCTTTGTGATTATAAAAGAAAACTTGGAAATACAAGAAACATTAAATACTCAGAAACCAGTATTATAGACCAGAGTCAAGGCTTCAGCCCTATAAATCAGTAGGGAAGCCATATAAATGTGTGTATTTGAGCAGAAAGGGCCTTCTTAAGTGAGCATATTAAGAATTTCTCCAAATTACTATGTTTATTCTTATTCATCAACAAATTTCTTCCTACAGAACACAAGTCTACTGTATGTTCTTTTGCTCAATCTGAAGCATTGCCTTCTAATGGTCTGTGTGCATTCTGAACCTGCTTTAATACCTTGTCTGCAAAATTCCAAATGTTGCAATTGAAATAAATTAGAGAAAGCAAACATAGACCATGAGGCATGAAAACTCAAGAGGGGGAGGAGAAAGGGGAACTGAATTGTGCATCGAGAGTATATGGTCAATCAATCTAGTGTCCAAGAAATTAGATTCTACATTGCTTGGTTTTTGTTTGGAGCCAACTTTCAGAATTCCATGTCATTAAAATTACCCACATTTTGCACAAACTGCAAACAGCAATAAAAGCTGTATTTATTTAGGGGCTGGCATCCATTTACTATCTCTTACAATGCAGCTATTGAACAGTGTGTTAGAAAGGATAGTACTTGGACCCACAATTAGTTAGAAAAGTGCCTCCACAAACTCCTTGTCTTAGGAGAGAAAATATCTATTTATAGTTGGCTGGCTGTGCTGTAATGGTGAGAACCATTTGCACATACAGGACCTATAAAGTGGCAGCAATCTGATATAAATAGCTTATTTCTGTAATCCCTAAATTATGCACTAGTGGTGAGCTTTAAGATCTTGCACCAAGCAGTTGAGGTATTGAGGGTTATCTTGAAGCAAAATTATTGGCAGACCTTGTAGTGAAGACATTGAACCTGCAGCCCTGGTTTGGTGAATGGAGGAAAATCCTAGCCAGACAAATGTCAGGGGAATGGAAAATGATTCCTCTCAGAGGTATGCAGGAGGTTTGCTGCTCTGCTGCCTATTGGGGGGAAGGAAACAGGAGATGCCAACTGAGAAATCATCAGGGTCATGTGCACCATTGGCAAACATACTGGGAGAAGTGCATCAAGTGATAGAACAAGACAATTTTACACTTTCATCCCCAACAGTGAACTTTGCAGAACTCTTGTGTTTACTGGAGCTGGAACAGGATGGAAAGTGGAAGATTTATGAAATCTCTTGATAAAAAGGTTGAGATTATTCTAACTTGTAGACAGCTATTAAATTGCTTAATTTTATTGCCAAGTTTCCCTTATAAGAAGACTGTTCAATAAAACTCATCCTATAAGAAGACTGTAATAGGTTTTTATTAAAGGGAGAATCTGTTTTAAATATTTTGTGCTTATTTTCACATAAAGAGAGAATCATATTTTAATTGACTTCGTGCAACCCACTAAACTTAAAATTGTGTTAATTTTTAACACCTGTGTTGAGTAAACCCAGGAAATCAAGTTAATTCAATAAAGTTTGATTCAGTTAATGATTTTATTCTGACTTTTGGACAGAAAACCATTTATTCCTTCCAAGCTGCCATTTTGCCTCTTCTCCTGCTAGACAATATTTCCTGGTTTTCTCTTCTTCCTTCCATTATGTATGCAAGATGGACAGTGATTAATATTTATAATGTTGTATATAGTATGTTTAAATGTATGTTTAAATGTGTGTTATGTATGTGTACACTTTGAGAGCAAGCAACTAAATTTCCTTTTTAATGTGTGCCATTGTGCCCACAGTAAAAAGTGACAATAAAGGTTATCATTATCATCCATCTGGCATTCCATGCTGCAACTACTGAGCATGCTCTGTGTATCCTAGGCTATTTCTTGTGAGGATTTCCATGGATGGAATTCTTTCTTTCAATCACAAGACGACAATCATTGCAATCATCATTCAGTTGATTCTCCCTTGGGCATACTTGCTACATTATTCAAATGCATGGAAATGTTGGCTTCCCAGGATTCCCAGTCTTGCTTTCCCAAGGTGGTGTGGAGAGACCTTTTCAATGGAATATATTTCCAGCAATTCATTTCCAAGCTGCAACAGAGGAAGATAAATCTTTTTCACCACATCCTTTCTGGAAGATGCTAGAGACAGAGCAAAAATGCTTGTCTGGTATCTCTCTGTATTTCTATATTAAATAGGGAATATTAAATCATTTTTACCTCACCCAGCATAGACATACAACTGCTCCTGTCCTTGTTGTATCAACATGGCTGAGCTTATAGTTAACTGAGAGAAATGGCTATTTAGCTCCTATAGCTACAGGCCCCTAACTAAGCAGTGTTTCAGGCTTGATGATTTCACTTAACTTTTTTGCACACCTCTCTCACTACAAAGGATCTGCTCACTGGAAACATCATGACTTCCTTTCATTTTCAGATCTATAGCCCAACTGTAGTAGTCCTGAGTTCTAGCTGTTGACCTTAGTGCCAAGCACAAGACTTCATAGAATCCTCCAAGCAAATGGAGGTACAAATATGTTCAGGCAATGTCTGGATTATACATTTGTTTGACCATCCACAAGATCTGTATTCGAAGCACAAGGAATTCCATGGGGGAGGAGGGTTTATCTGTTTATGCTGAGTACAGGAAGAATATTTTTTTTCTTTGTTTAGGGTTGAAGGAATGAGAACAGATATACTGTATTACGATCCCAATTAACTGAATTATTCCTTGGTTTATCTTCCAGAATGTACACAAGTATTTCATACAGGAGGAGCAAGGCTGATTTTGTGTGGGAAACACCTGGACAAATTAGAAGCTCTTTGTGATGCTTTAAATAGCGCGGCCGATCCTACTGCAGTAAGACTCTTGTATATCCTTAAAGATCTCTCTATAAAGGCAACAAAAGAGACACTTGCTCTAGAATGGCCAAACACTTTCTTTCAGGGTTTTTGAATTAAACATTTCTTCCCAACAAATTAATTACTCACAGGGTCAATCCTGCCATTAGGTAGAAGAAGGAGAGAGGTTTCCTTATTTATTTTCACCTTACCTTGAACAAATATGGGTGACATACTGTCTCCTCTGCTTTCCTTAAAATTGCTCATTGGTCTTAGATACAGGGAAGGAAAATGCTGGCCCCTTACCATAATTGAACTAAAAGACACTTGCTACTCAAACTTAGGAAGGCAAATGTTTTCCCCTGCTTCTACTATAAAGGAACTTGAGGGATCAGCCTAAAAGTTGAGAAGGTACATTCAAGTAAAAAGCAAGTGGTTGAAGAAATTATACGACAACAGAAAACACATGGAAGATTATAAGATTATATTCCAGCTTTCCCCAGTCTGGAAACTTGCAGAATATTTAAATTATCATTTCCACCATCTCCACCTGTGGATGAGAAATGAGGGCAGCAGTCTTCCAACAACTTAGTTTTGGAAATTGTTGGAATGTTGAGGAAGGCAGTTAAGGATTAACTTACTGTCTTATGGACATTGACAAATTATGAAATCTGATTTTGTTCCTTTAGTACTCACATGTAAGAGATGGACCTTGTGTCATTTATTTATTTATTTATACGTTCATTCATTCATTTATTTATTATATTTCTATGTCACTGAACTTGCCAAAGAGATTCTAGGCAGCTTGCAATTAAATGATAGCATTTAAGCATAGCATAGTAATGGTAGGAAAATGCATATTTTAGAAAGACTTGTCTCAAATTGCTAGAGATACACTTGTTTGAAGATAGTAGCAACCAAATAAAATTCATTTAATAAAATTGTAAATGTAAATAAGTATTTAATCTCTAATCTTGTTGATGTACCATAAAAAGATCCGTTAGGAAGACACATCATGTAAAAAAAAAATAGAACAAGGATAACTTTCAACTGAATAACTCTTAGTGGTTAAGGGATGGCAATAGACCATAGGCTGTAATAGGCATTTTCAGAAAAATACAGATTAGTATTCAATATTTCAAACAGTATGCAGGCATTCGATGTAAATGTTGCAATATTTTTAGTGTTAGATCAAAACAAATTTATTTTCCAAGGCAATTTAAAATTAGTTTTATTGCCTCTCTTTTCAATTGTATGCTTTTGTTGTCTCACAGTATTGTCTTATATAATGAATGATCACACTTTTCATTGAATGTTACTGCAAAATATCAAAATTAAGGTCAGTCTAATCAGTTTGTTTTTAAATGATGAATGAAAGATGCTGCTAGAGCTGGAGTATATCATCCACATATTTTTTTGCATACAAATAATCACAACCAGTTATTTCCAAATTTAAGGCCAGACAAACTGACAAATAGGTGATTCTGGATTTAAACAACAAGAGTACTACCAAATTTTTAAAACTGACACTTTCCCCCCCTAAGGAACTACTACTAATTATATTTTTAATACATTAATTCTACTTTATCTTTGGACCTGATTTCCTTCTACATAGTCATGCTCATCTGATAAACCCCATTTCCTTTATTGTGTGAGCCATAAGACTGGGAATTTTGGGAGCAGAAGATCCCAAAATAGGCAAGTCACCAAACTGGGGAAAGTGCTTTATTGTCTCACATAGGAATTATCTCTCTCTTCTGTGTTGTTAAGTATTATGCTTCAAAAAGTACTGAGATATCTCTGTCTTATAGTAGAGTAACCCCCAAACCCTCCTTCTTTTGCAGACATTTACACCGAAGCTTATCCTTTTAGATCTCGCTGATGTAAACTGTATCCAAGATGTAGCTAAAGAAATCCTGGATTGTTATGGATGTGTGGATATTCTCATTAACAATGCTAGCACAAAAGCCAAGGGGACAGTTCAAAACGTGTCACTGGAACTCGACAAAAAGATCATGGATGCCAACTACTTTGGACCTATAACACTCACCAAAGGTATACAGAAGACTGTCTATCTTATTGTATTATGTTTTAGGGATTCAGGTAGTCCTCGATTTACGATCACAATTGAGTCCTAAATTTCTGATGCTAAGTGAGACAGTAGTTAAGTGAGTTTTGCTCTATTTTATGGCCTTTCTTTCCATAGTTGTTAAGTGAATCATTGCAGTTGTTACGTTAATAACACAATTGTTAAATGAATCTGGCTTCCCCATTGACTTTGCTTGTCAGAAGGTCACAAAGATGATCACATGACCCCAGGACACTGCAAATGTCATAAATAGGAGTCAGTTGCCAAGCATGTGAATTTTGATCACATGACCACGGGGATGCTGCAACAGTCATAAGTGTGAAAAATGGTCATAAATCACTTTTTTCAGTGCCATTGTAACTTTGAACAGTCACTAAATGAAGTGTTGTAAATCAAGGACTACCTGTATTATATTTTTGCTCTTCAAAGGGAGGAATCCTTAGTCATTTTATGTATATACATACAACAAACTATCTTAATTTTATTTCAGTTTAATTGTTATGCCTTTCCTCGGATAATCTCCAGGATATCGAGGTCCACACAAATCTAATTGCCTAAGACTCTCTGGAGAGAATAAAAAGTATCTGTAGGGCAACTTGCTTTCGTTTCTAATAGCTGTTTCAACTCTTACTTGATTTGACTTGGTGCGTGTAATCACTTCAAACACCTCTAGTTATTGTAATCTATCATTTCACATGGAAAAGTGGAGGAAGGAGAGAGAATTGGAGGTGATTAAATCAAGAAAACTGAGGCAGTGACTTTAGTCGTTTGTGCTTACATATGCCTTGATTGCAAACTAGGGTGCATTGTGGAATTATTCCAGAGACTTGCTGAGTTTGATGAGAGATTTATTAATGAAGGGGATTTGGCAGAATATTGCTTGCTGGTAAAGCATTTTCCCCTAATAGTACATATATCTAATGACTGGATTGCTGGGCTCAGCCTTACTGGAGGTGTTTGCTGCAATGGGACTGAGTCAGCCCTGACTCCTGGGGACTGTATGGAAAAATATATGTCATCTTAACCTTTCTCTGGTGATAACTACAGCTGCTTTGGTCTTTGATCATAAAATCAATCTGATCCATTCAACAAGTCATTCAGTTGTTGACTGATTGATAATACACAGCTCTTCCACAGAATTTCCAATTCTAATATTAGCCATCTCTGGGGATGTATTAGTTACAATAAAAAGGAGCATACAAAGGGGCTTATGTGGTCCAAAATTGCAGCCGTCATTAAGTGCAGCAACCTAGCCTCTGTCCTAGGTATCCACACAGAATTTTGCAGTGTACATTCTGGGACTGCTGTGTGCTGCAGAAGCCAAATAACATGTGGTTTAGGATCCATTGAAGGTGTCTGCATCCAGCTAACCAAATGAAGCTTCCCTTTCTTCAAAAAAGACTATACTGTGGGTGGGATGGGGGAGGTATAGAATTCCATAGGGTCTAGTTTACATGTTTTTGTTAAATGTAACAAGAATGTCTGAATACACCAGTTCAAAAGCTGGGATTTATTCTGTGTGGTCTTTGTTGCAATTCCTCATCCCATAACTATACTAAGCACATTTACACCTTGCCCAGTACTATTCCATTCGCCACATGCCTCAGATATTTATGTGCTATGAACTAATCTCTGCAGCAAGAGTCCGACCCCGTTGGGAACTTCATTTTGGAGTCCAAGGGGAGGTTAATCACATCGCCTCGGTTTGCTTGTTAATTTTTTCACTAGCAACTCTCCATGGATGAGTTCATTACGGCTTTATGTCCTGTTTCTGAGGTCCTCAAAATAGTTTGAAATGAATACTAACCTTAGACACCCCCCAAAAAAATAATTACTATTCATCTGAAAATGTATCTCAGATGTGTGGTACAGTCACGAATATATAGAGATGTGGTTTATCAGGCAAAAATAAAAGAATGAGGAAATACATAAACTCACCCATAGCTGTTGGAAATCGTACAGTATCATTCACCTTTTAAATGCCGCTACTTCTCAGATTACAGTACGTCCCGGCTGTTTCAGATTGTAACTGGCCTGCACGTCCTGCCAGATTAATAATGTGCTTCCAGATCACATGGATCTGACTCAAATTTAGATCATAGTACATTCCCAAAGGTTTCCTATTCATTTTGTAATATATTCACACAATGTTATTGAGTGTCCAGCCCTCCATCTGCAATCCTGTATTTCCTCTACTGCATCTTCCATCTCTCTTCTCACTATAGAACATCTGTTAAAAAGATAAATGCCAGATAAATGCAATCTTTTTTTTTAATTGCTAGTGATATGAATCCTCCATCAGGCAGCATTCCAAACTCCTAAGTAGCAATTATAGCATGCAGAGATCTCATTCTAAAATGAGAAATGATATGGAGTTTCCAAGCAAAGGTTATGTCTTATGTCTGTCTTAGGACACAAGCTCATCAGCTGAATAATGTCAGTTGCCAACCACTGCTGGGGCACAGAAAGGAAGAAAAACTTCCAGTAGTCTTTGGAAGACAGACTCTTCCCACTTCCAGTAGTTCTGCATTGGATAGACAGTGCATCCTGCCTTTCAGCAATAATTAGATGAAAGGCTTTGGCAGTTGACAAAAAAGAATGCAAAGGAGAAATGGACTGGTTTAGCATGCAGTGGGAACTGTTTCCAAACTGAATGAGCTACGGCATGGACAAGCTCATTGTTTCAAACTAAAGGATGCATATATGGTTGGTTGTGTAATTATTTACTATGTGTAAAAGAAAATACAGGAAAAAAACCTCCTGTAAGTAGCTTAATTGGAAGCAGCATGAAGAGCCCAGAGTCACCATTTAGGGGAGATGGGTGGCATAAAAATTCAATAAATAAATGAAAATTTTAAAAAATGATGAAACCATACTCAGTAATAAATCAGTTCTAAAAATACTAGTTTAGAAGAGACCACATGCTTTGCATACATTAACATATGTGTTTTAATAGTTTTTTATAAGATTATTCTTGGAAGTGGATAGCCGTCTTCATTTTTTTTTTACCCAAAAGATATCAAAGCGGAAGTACTTTTAACCCTCCCATAAGCCAAGATATAAAACAAAATGTACAATTTAGCTACTGCTTGGATTATTTTGTAAAGCAGGCTTGTTATCAACTTTCAAGTTTGTAGATGACATGAATCACCCTAGTAGCAATTACTGCTACTAAAAAAATACATTAAATATTCAGACTTTTCATGTTGCTGTGATTAGACACTAATCTATTTACCAAAAAAAAAAAGACAGAAAAAGATAGGAATTGTCATTTTAAAAAATAATTTTGTTGTTGTTTAGTTGCTAAACATTTTTAAAATGCGCACAAATGAATTCCATCATTGTTATCTGGATAGCTAATGGCAGTGAATGTGAGGTAAGACAGTTCTGTAAGATAGCCTAGCATTATAATGCCAATTTTGCAGGCAGGGGAAAATGGTATACTACTTCTACAACAGTGCTTCTCAACCTTGGCAACTTGAGGATGTGTGGACTTCAACTCCCAGAATTCCCCAGCTGGCAAGGCCTTATCAGCTGGGGAATTCTGAAAGTTGAAGTCCACATATCTTCAAACTGCCAAGGTTGAGAAACACTATCTGTAAGATAGTGTTTCTCAACCTTTCTCAACTATTATTCAGGTCTCTGCCATACTATTTTGTTTTAAGGGAAATGTAATGGAACAGTTGAAATTAATTGTAGTATAAAGCAAAGACTCCCTCAAGTTGAGCTCTGGAAAATACATGGCTGTATCCATGTAATTTTCAAAGCCTTGATATGAAAATAATTTGCTATTGCCTTGTTCTGTTTTTATTATTTACTAGCTGTACCCGGCCACACGTTGCTGTGGCTCAGTCTGGTTAAATGGAAAAGAAAGAAAAGAGAAAGCGCACGTTTGTAATATATTTAATTTCACAATGCTTGTGGGTATACAATATTTTTTGTTGTTCCATTGTCTGTGCAGATATAGAGATTGTCTGGTTTGCCAACTCTAGAACACGCAACATATAATTGTCCATGTGAGAAGCAATCCGTGTCTAGATCTAAACCGCACAATTCTAAAGATTGGCCCTGAGCTTTGTTGATGGTGATTGCAAACGCCAATCAAATTGGGAATTGCAATCTCTTAAATTGAAATGGCATATCCATTGGAATCATAGGAATGCGAGGAATGAGGACATCTTCACCTTTGAATCGTAGCATGTGTTGCTTTTACGTCCAACAGATGGCGCTGTTTTTCAAAAAAAGCATGTTTTACCTGTCACAGGTGTGACATCTATATAATATAGGTATATAAAAACACGCGCGTATTCGAATGCAACGTTGTGTCAAAATTTCAAAGCAATTGGTGAAGAACTTTCGGAGATTTAAGATTTTGAACAAACGAACATTTACATTTTTATTTATATAGATTTCCCAAACTAGCCTATAGCCATAGGATTTACTGAGAGTTTCCCATCCAATTATGACCCAGGTCCAAGCCTATTTAGGTTTCTAATGGTTGGCACACTAGACTAGGGCTTTTCAACCAGTGGTATGCATATCACTGGTGGTACTTCGGCATCTGGCAGGTGTACGCATACGTTGGATTGAAAAGCACTGTAAAAAAAAGTATATTAAAAAAATGTAAAAGTGGATGAGGTGAAGCAGCGGCAGCACCGCACAGGCCTGTGGGAGAGTCAGCTGGAGCTGCAGTGTTGCGGGGGTTCTGCTGAGAGCGCAGGATCAGGATCGGCGCACGCAGCTCCAGCTGATCGACACTTCCGGCGGCCTTGGGGGTGGCTGCAGCCACATGCAGTCTCCAGGTGGTGATTCAGCTGGACCTGTGTGTGGTGTTTCTGGGACTCTGCTGAGAGCCCAGGATCAGTGCATGCAGCTTCAGCTGATTGGCACTTCCAGCGCAGCAGAAGAGAAAAGGAGGAGGAGGGGGGAGAGAGGAGAGGATATAAAAGGAGGAGTGGGGAAAGAAGAGAGGATATAGAAGGAGGAGGGGGAAGAGAGGGGTGAATATAAAAGGAGGAGGGGGAGAGAGGAGGGGATATAAAAGGAGGAGTAAAACCAGTACTTTTTTCCTTTGTTTTACAGTTTGTAACATTTTATTAGATTATAGAATAAAATACGAAAATACAAAAGCAAATAGTAGGACACAGTAGGGAGGGAAAAGGGAAAGAAAAGTGAGGAGGAGAAGGGCAAAAAGAAAAGAAAAGGCATTGACTTCCGACTTCCTCTGTTGCAACAGAATGAAGCATTAACATTGAACTTCAACTTTTTACTTTTCCATAATAGTATAAACTAGCCATTTCTATAACAACAAATGAATCTAATCAGTAGAACCTAAAATCCCCCCCCCTTTTTTTTTTAGTCATCAAGTTTTTGACACCTTGTTCAGCACTGGTGGTACTCGAATATTGTCATGTCCTAAAAGTGGTACAATCTGTGAAAAGGTTGAAAAGCCCTGCACTACACTGCAGCAATATAATCGGTTAAGAACTGAAGAAATTGTTAGGGTTAAAAAGTGTCAGTGTTTAACAAGGCTGTAGATTTTCTTTTCCAATCTCCTGGAATGGGGTCTTTTCTCCCTTTGAGAAAATCTGTGTGTGGAAGATATTTTGTTGAAGATGTGGCTGCTTGATATGTTGTCTCATATTGTAAAGATCTCTATTGGGCATATTTAATCTCTTGTGCGTCACCTAGAAGAAATTAGATTAATTGACATTGCATTGTTGAAAGCAACCAAGGAAATTATTTATTTCTTTATCATATTTATGCCCTCTCTCCCCCCCACATGACATTCAAGGGAATTAGCAATTACCTAACTGCTTTTCAATTGATCAGAAACATTTCTGCCTTATCTGCATTGATCAGCAATGCATTTTTATTCATCCCAGGCACAATTATCAATTGTTATTTTAGGACCTGAACTGTTTTCTCAGCTTTCAGTTCCTGAGGAATGTAACTACAGGTAGGAAAAAAATTATCTGAATCCTGTGTTTACCACTGAAAAATGCATACAGAGCAAAAAAAAAATGTTTCATAGTTTCTATATAGTATAGTGTAAGCTAATATTATATTGTGATCCTTTCATTTGCTATTGGTTTAGAGCAGGCATGTCAAACTGCTGGCCCGCGGGCTGGATGCATCACGCCAAAGCCGTGCCCACCCCATTGCCGGCAATGGGGGAAAAGTCCCGATATGTTGCGTGACGTCATGTGACGTTGCGAGTTTGACATGCCTGGTTTAGAGGATCAGGAATTAGTATTTTCATATCTGTTAATCTGAAATGATTTTCTCTCATATTTTACTCTCCAGCTTTTCTTCCCAACATGATCTCCAGGAGAACTGGTCAAATTGTGCTAGTCAACAATATCCAGGGAAAATTGGGTGTTCCCTTTCGTGCAGCCTGTGAGTTTATGAATCTAACTCATTTTTTCTTTTTTATTTCTGGGCAATTAGAACAATATGAAACTTGAGGTCTTCCAGTTAGAGTCTAAAACCACTGGAGAATCTTAAATATTTTTTAGTTTCTCTGAATCTAGTTGTTATTAAGAGAAAGTCAAAGAACTTTAGTTTCACCAAGTAAGAATAGCCTTCAATTCTACCACATGCTTTCTTCACTGGTCTTCCATATTTGTCAGAAGGTACAGATATAGATGGACTTGATCATCTGAATCCATATACTGTATTCCTCCAAGTTATTACAGACAATGCCACTGAACAATCATTTCAGTTGTCTGAGTACCCCATTTGGATGTAGGCAAACATGCAATTTGCCTGATTTTGATTAAATGTATAGACTATAGTTTAGTTAATAGTGCAAACACACTCCGGTGTGGCTAACTCAATAAACCATAATTATACACATCATGGTGCAGCATGTCATTGGGAGCTTTGTCATTGCCTTCTATTAGATCCTG
Organism: Protobothrops mucrosquamatus; assembly: GCF_001527695.2. Taxonomy (NCBI): domain Eukaryota; kingdom Metazoa; phylum Chordata; class Lepidosauria; order Squamata; family Viperidae; genus Protobothrops; species Protobothrops mucrosquamatus. Next base: position 138,642 of record NW_015387561.1, read on the forward strand.
TCTGATTGCAACTTTATATTTTAAGAAATTCATATGAAACCGGCATGTGGTAATAGCTTTGATTGTGTAGGTTATCTGATTGGTGGGAGGTTTTTGTTTTTGTTTTGCTGAAATGATTTGGGATAATGGATGCTTTAAGAAATCCTGAAGGGACTTGTGGACAGTCTCGTAAAGGTCCTAGCCACAAGTCCAGCAGTACAATGCATTGGCTTAAATTGTGCTTCTCTCACCAATGAATCCAATTTTGCAAAAAGCTGGCAAATGTATTGTTCTTTCTTAATGCAGATCAAGGTAAGGAAAGAAATTGATAGATTCCATTGGTTTTATTTTCCCTCCCACCAAATGGCACCCACTAATGCAGTGGTTCTCAACCTTTTTAATGCCGCGTCCCCCAACCGGTCGTAAGTCGAGGACTAAACCGGTCGTAAGTCGAGGACTAAACTGATCGTAAGTCGAGGACTAAACTGATCGTAAGTCGAGGACTAAACCGGTCGTAAGTCGAGGACTACCCAACCGGTTGTAAGTCGAGGACTTTCCCTGCCCGGGAGCACCGCGCATGCGTGTTTCCGCCCCCTGCGCCGGCCGAGGCATAGCTGGCAAGCGGCAGAGATGGAGCAGGCCAACCACCAGCTGGCCCAGCTCAAGGGAGGTAAGGCACCCGCCGGAAAAGGGGAAAAAAATGGCGGACAGCCTTGCTTGGCGACCCCCGTGAAATGGTCGATCGACCCCAAATGGGGTCGCGACCCATAGGTTGAGAACCGCTGCACTAATGGGAAATCCCCCTTAATATGGGATGGAATAAATTATTGTGAGCAGATGCTTGGAATGACAGGTTTAACCATCTGTCAGACTACCCAATTGGTAGACTCGGAGAAGGACATGGAGAAAAACAGGAGGGAGATTTCATCTTGCTCCTGGTAAGAGCAGCTCCTCCTCCAGACCTTGAAACCAGCAGATGGGGAACCAAGAAAACCAATATTGAGTTTATGTCCAACAGTCCCAAAGAAGGAGCCAATGGGATATTGTGATTGGCCAGTGCATAACAATAGTCATTATTTTGACATTTAACTTTGTCCAAATAGAAGGGAACAGAAAAATGCCTTCAGATATTACAAATAACAATGGTGAACTGCATGAACACGGCAAATACAATTGCATAATACTGGTTCTAGAGATAGGAATGGTCAGATGATAGTCCTAGAACTTGTGTGTAGGTCCTCAGGAATAAAAGTAGTAAATATAGTTAAAACAACAACAACATGTAAACTAGCAATACCCAGATGACAGAAGGCTGTTTGTAACCTGCTTTACACTGACTTTGAATAGAATAGAGCTGGAAGGGACCTTGGAGGTCTTCTAGTCCAGCCCCCTGCTCAAGCAGGAGAACCTATATCATCTCAGACAAGTGACTGTCTAGCCCCTTCTTGAAAATCTCCAGTGATGGAGCGCCCACAATTTCTGGAGGCAAGCTGTTCCACTGGTTAACTGTCCTCATTGTCAGGAAGTTTCTCCTTAATTCCAGGTTGCTTCTCTCTTTGATCAGTTTCCAACCATTGTTGGAACCTTCTACGTGGCAGAGGGCTAGCATTTTTTTAGGGCATTATTTCTGTATTTCAAGATACAGGTTGAACATTTATTCATGAAAGTGCTAAACTTGTGTGGTAAGGAGCCAGTATAAGGCTTGACAAGTGCTGCAGCAAGCATTGGTTCAGCCTTATGGAATCAGATGTTTTGTGGAAGCCAGGTTTCTGGCCTTTTCAGCAGCATAAGCCAAAAGAAACATGGAGGGTAGTTTCCAGCAACTGGAGAAGGGGGGGGGGCTGCTTGAAGCAGCACAAAGAAGCCAATGAGAACGAGGCAGATCCCAACTGCTTACTACATCAGCAACCGTATCACTAGTGAACTGTGCCAGATTCAGTCCAGGACAAAAACTATTTCGGAAGACAAGAGAAAACATGATTTTGAAACTTGTACAGTTAAAGACAACATTAAGCTACCTCAGATATGGGCTGGAGATGGAAGGGAAGAAAAAAAGCAATTACCAAGGTATGTTCGTGGCATGAGGAAGCACGAACATGACTTATATTTTATTCTTTTCTTAGTATAGGAGATCCTGAATCCAAACATTAGACAAGCTAATGTGGAAGGATGGATGGATGGATTTTTGGATGGATGGGTATTTGGTATATTATGATAGTATGTTTCTTGCATGAATCTCTCTTTCTCCTAGATTCTGCTTCGAAGCATGCTACTCTAGGATTCTTTGATTGCCTGAGAGCAGAACTGCAGGAATTTGGTGTTTGTGTCAGTACTGTGTCTCCAAGTTTTATATGTTCCGATCATAATCAGCCGCAGCCTAAGAACTGGGAAGGCGCCTCATGGAAAAGTAAGTCATTCACACTGGGATGGCGACCAGAACACAAGCAGAACTAAAAGATAAAAAATACCCAAGAAGACAAAGATGATTTAGGCAAATAACTTGCTGACGAAATTCAAAATCACCAGTCTTTGGAGACAAAGACTTGCGATACATTTCCTCTAAAGAACCTACTATCATCTACTACTATCAGAAGCATAAGCGATGATTTGTAGTTGGAATATAAGGCAGCACATTAACTAGAAACGTAAATTTTTGCTTTCAAAAGTAGGGAATGCTAATGTTAACTCTTGGCATTCATACATATTTTTTTCTGTCCAGTTAATAAATATGGGCAAACCAGTTGTAAAATACTTAGAAAATACATTACTGCTTGCTCTCAGCACAGAAAACAATACATTGGCTGTGAACCACTACTGCATCATAAGTAACAAAAAGTGAATGTTTCTGACATCCTTGTGATAAATAATCCAACTCTCTTCCTAACATGGCCATTAGCCCTTTAAAGAAAAAAAAATGTCTTTTCTTTGCCTTTAAAATGTAGAATTAAAAGTAAAGGAGAATACATCCCTCATTTTGATACCCTGGAGCAGTTTTTATCATTTTTTAAAAAGTTTTGGGTCTTCTTCTTATTGTGTAGTTTATTAAAAGCAACAAACATTAACCTGTCTGCCTATTTTCCTGGAACAACGTTTCGTCATTTTAAGATTCCTTCCAGCATTTTTATTTATTCATTATTCATTTATTTATTCTTTTCCTTTGAATTAGCATCCTCCTTTCATTCCTCCAAATTTCTTTCCTTCCCTGTCCCCACAATGGGCTTCATATTGTCTTTAAATTGAGACACGAGCATGACACGTAGCAGCTAGTTATCTCTTTTAATACTTTCTTGTTTGCCCAATTCTCAGACTTCTTCAGAAAGTCGGCTTATGGTGTCCGTCCAACAGAGGTAGCAGAAGAAATTCTACGGACAGTGAACAGGAAGAAGCAGGAGGTGTTCATGGCAAACCCCATCGCAAAGGCAGCTGTTTATATTCGCACTTTCCTCCCAGAGATATTTTTTGCTGTGGTTGCTGCTGGAGTGAAAGAAAAACAGAAAATTGAAGTTGAAAACTGATACATCAAGCTCAGCTCCCTTGATAGAAGGGTTGTGCCGATTCTCTCTTGCAGAGGCACCTTGGAAGAATGTTGTATAAATCCAAATGGAGCAAACAACAAACAAACAAAAAACCAAAGTTGTGTTTGAGGATCTGGAGGCAGTAGAATAAGATACGGCCTTTTCATCTATCATTAAAAGTGCACTGCTGGGCTATGAAAGAGAGCAAAGGACATTTTTTAGAGTGCCAAGTGAGTCATCTGAAATGGGGCCTCTGGTTTCCTGGACAATTGCTATTTCAAAAGAGTTAATTGAAAGCATGAATTGTCTGCATGTTGGGTGAAGTGTTCAGAGCAGCGGTGAAGGTCAAGAGAATTGTAAACTAATATTGGAAAAATGAGGAATTTCAGCAATCGGGGAGAATATAAGCAATGGACGCATGGAAAAGAAGTAGAGAGTATAGAAAGAGTATGAAGTTCTGGGTTCACACCAGAGTACTTGGATCTTAGAAAGCAGATGGGTTTGACATTTAGGAAATTCTCACAGGAAACTGAAAAAGGTTTCAGAGCCTTTGCCTTTTTGGTGTGATTAACTGAACCTTTCAAATCTGCAGTAGTGCTTGGTTTTGATAGCTTTTAGTTCTAAAAAAATTAAGCAAATGCTTGGAGTGGGGATGAAACATTCCACATTTCAAAATGTTGCATTGCTTTCATTCCACATGGCTAGATATGTCCAGTTTGGGCCAACTGCATAACTTTTTTAAAAAACACACGCCCGCAAGATAGTGGTGGGGAGCATATGATGAAATGCATATCATGATGTTATGATGCATATCTTCATGGTTTACCTGCTGGTGTCAGGTAAGACACCAGAACACAAATGTGTAAGAACAGATTATGTATCATAATGTCAGCATGTGTGTGTTGTCATTTTTTTACACAATTTGTAAAGCTTACCGCAACTGACTTGTTGCGGACAAAGCAACTGACCACCACTGATAAATTCATGTCTTTGATGAATATTGGCACTCATCTTCTGACACTGCCTCCTTCTCCTCATGCAATGCTACAGGTTCATAGAAATCTCAAAATGTAAAGACATTACAGCTGTAAACAGAAAAATATCTTTTTCCTTAATATTTTTATCTTTGCTGTGTCATTATAGTAATAGTACAAAGGCAGCAGCAATGCTCAAATTATCTCAGAAAGGTACTCCACCTTAAATTTGGAATTAGGGGCAGGGATGACAAATTCCAAGTCTTCTCTAATGTTTCAAACTAGAATGGATCGCAAGTGGATATTTTCATGAGGCTAGTACGTTGTACAATTCAGTACATTGCTAAACCTCCAACATCTATATTCACTGGTTATAGCTACAAGTGATACGAACTTTTATTGATCAGATGATCAAGTTATACAGTTTCTTGGGATTTAAATTCTCAGGTGATATTTGTTGTGATGCACCTTCAGCCAGGCCCCCATACTGGATTGCAAGGAGAGAGAAAAAGGACACTATGCTAGAAACCAGGAGACTGAATTTTATTCCAGCCTTAGCCATGAAAATTGACTTTGGTTCAGTCATTCTCTCTCAGTCCAATCACCTCTCAGGGTTATTGTTGTGGGGAAAATAGGAAGAGGAAGGAGAATTGTGTATGTTCACCATCTTGAGTTACTTATGAAGTAATAAAGATGGGATAAAAAAATCTAATAAATAAAATCAAGATGAACACTAGAAATCCACAAAGTATTAGTGTTTGCTATGTGTCTTTGTTGCCATCTAGTGGTCATTAGAATTTTTGGAGCCCAATTTGAATACTGCAGCGTACAATGTGTTTTGGGTCTGGCTTGACTTGCATTTTCCCTCAAAATAATTGTTCCCCAAGCAGGCCTGCCGTTTCCACTCCCCCCCCCCACACACACACACCTGTCAAACAATAACTCTTGTCATTCCCAGTCAGCATGGCCCATAGTAGCACTAATTGTGTATGATAAGGGTGATCATGCAGGATCTTAAGTTAGGGGGAAGCTTGAGACTGAGATAAAATCAGTAAAAAGTGAAGGCAGATGAGTCCAGTAAATCAAAAGGTTTATAGATAGAGATTACTTTAAAAAAAACTGGAGAATATTGGCACTAGCTTGGTTCAGCTATTTTATATAGCAAATCTGTGGGAGGTTCATCTGGAGATTACCAGATTGGGCAAAGTGATCTGTTTACCACAGAAATGAGAATGCTTATATTCTTACTATATGAATATGGTTCGTAGAAAGACTATGCACACCTTTGCAAGTGTGAGGATGTCCATTATTAGTGAAAAATAATGGGAAGTAAGTGGGAGTAAATGTACTCTTTGTGAAAGTGTTGCGTATATGCCTGTATGAGAGAGAGGTGCTGAACTGAAAGATGGCTGCTGTTGGGTTTTTATTTGGTGCAACGTCTTGTAATGTTGGTTCCCAAACAATGTACCTTCCGGAGATGTATTCAATCTTTCTTGACTCCACTGCCTGTTTATTTCTCTCCTAATCGCCATTTGACATTTTGTTGTGCTCATCAATAAAAGCAATTGAAAACACATTCCCTGATTTAGAAACAGCCATGAGGGAAACAGCGGATTAGCATACTTAAAGTTGTGATTCCCTTTCTTCCACATTTCAGGGCCAACAATCTTGCCTTGGGGTGATATAAATAAAACTCCTGTTTGAACAAGCTCTTGTCCTCTGCTCAGGGTTGCAGTTTCTGCCACTGTCATGTAAATTTGGCCACTGCTAGTATAATGTCTCAGTACAATGTCCTTTTTTAAACTGAGTGGGTACCAAAGTAGTAAAGAAAATAGTTAAACTTGGAGCTAATCTAAGCTCCAAAGGGAGGCCATACCACAGCTTAGATTATGAGCTCTGCCAAAGAAAATTAGTTTCTGAGAATCGGTCCCCACACCACCCCTCCACCCCAATTCCTAAACATGGAGAATCATCAGCTGCAAGATCAAATTAGTTTAGGCTAATTTTAATGGACAAATATAGTCTTGAAAGTAACTTGAGCCAAGCAATAAAGAGCTTTATAGGTTAAGCCTATAGAAAGCCAATGCAGTGCCCATAGTTGTAATATATTTTCTCTGGTGAGCCCTGGATTGTACATAGGCTGTTGCATTTTGAACCAATTGAAACTTACAAGTGAGTTTTAAAGGCAAGTCCATGTTGAGTGCATTGCAGCAGTCTACGTAAAGTAAACTGCAATGAAAACCTGATTCACTGTAGTTAGGGCCTCACTGTAGTTAGAGTCAAGTAAAGGCCTTGTTAGCCATGGCTTCTAATTGTTATTTCAGCAAGAGCTACAATTCAGATAGATCCCCAAGCCATAGCGCTTCTGGTCCATGGATAATGCTACCATATATAGCTACCCAAGAATCCTAATGGGCAAACTATAATGCCATCTTGCTAGGATTTAATATTAGATTGTATTCTTACATTCAGACCTCCACAGCTTCTAGACACCAAGATCTCAAGAGTATAATCATATGGCTCAAGTTGAGAGGTAAAACTATCATCAGCATACTGATAGTTTTGCACCCTGAAATGACAGGTGATGTCACCTGGTTAGTTCATATAGATCAGGCATGCTGGCTGGGGAATTCTGGGAGTTAAAGTCCACAAGTCATAAAAGGGCCAAGTTTGAAGACCCCTGATATAGATATTTAACAGCAGTGGGGAGAGCAACAACCTCTGTAGCACTCACAGGGGAAGAGTCATCAAGCCAACATCCCCTCTCCTACTATATAATCCTGGTGATGCAGGATTTGCTATTAAACATGTGACAAAATACTAACATCTAACACAATTCCTAAAGAATTTTAGACAACAATGTATAAACTAATCCTGAGATTCAGAATATGTGCCTGAGTTTAAATCATCATTTCAGATAATACACTATATTCAAATAATGTCCAAAGCCATATTCAAACAATATCCAAAGATCTAGCCGCTGTTCCATCTCAAAAACTATACTACAATACCTGAACATCTGCAGCAAAAGGAAGAGGCAAATTATCTAAGACAAAAGATGAATGCACTGGAAGCCTTTTGGTTTATGTGAAACATGCATAGATACAAGATGAAAAAAATTGCCTTCTCTGTCCTGGGGAGAATTAAGTAGATTTTTGCAAACTTCTTATCTGCTGGCGGGCAGTGATTTGAGGAAATAATGCTTGAACTATGTTGAAAGAAAGAATAATTAAGATAGTGTGGGGACAGTGGATAAAAATAATTTTTGTTTTTGTCATAACATTGGAGTTTTGTAATATGTACTTTCATCCAATTATGTCAAGCATGACAAATGTTTTCTTTTCATGGTGTTGGAACAATACCTAAACCAAGATTGTAATTTGGCCAAAAGTTGAAGAAGGGAAGAGTTCCAAGTAATCCATGGTGAACTGCGCTATTTTTTGAATCACTAAATCTAGAGACAAGTCAAATCTATGTTCTGTATATACCCCTACAAGATGATGTCAGGCATGAATTTGAAAAACTTGTAATTAATTTCTCACAACTTCCAGTGCCTTTTAGGTGGAGCCCTTGGCAAAGAATTCAAATGCTAGGAAACCGAAGAGACAGTGCAACAAATAAACAGAGAATGAATATGTTTAAACGAAATGGAAAATGAAAAAAAAATGGTTACGTACGTCACTGAATTTGTTTATATGTTTCATCATCTGCTCTAAAAAGATCTGTTCCAAATACAAAATTATTCTTTAAAAGTGAATAGAATAAAACGGAAATAACACTGCTTTCCACAAAGTAATGCAAAAGACATTCAAAGGAAAAAAAAATTCTACTCTTTCTAGTCATCATACATCTAAAAAGGTACTATTTTTATCACAAACAGCAACTTTCAAACTTTTTTTAATCAACTCATTTCTGATCATCTGTGAGCAATATTCCTGCACATCCAGGTGATTTTATTTGAGATTTAATAAAATTCCTGCATATGTGTGGTGGCAGAATGGTAGCATAGCATCACCAAATGGGTTTTCAGAAGGTTGAGCTTCCAGTCCTCAAACTGCCCATTCTCATGTCACCTAAGGACAGCTGAATGGATGGATGAACAACACCCTAGCAACACCCTAGTCAAACTGCCGGCCCGTGGGCCGGTTTCATCATGCTAAAACCACGCCCCCCCAATGCAAAAAGAGTCGTGATACGTCATGACACGTCATGTGACGTGGCGAGTTTGACATCCGTGCCCTAGAGCTTTGGGTAGGTAAATACAACAAAAATACATCAAGCAGAACATCCAGATTCAGTCACAGTTTTGTTCCATACAGTATCAACTTTGTGAACTCTCAAGCTTCTTCTTTCCTCTATGTATTCAAAATGGATAATGATGAATATTTATATGTATTTATATGTAAGGGTGTAGGTATATACATATGTGTGTATATAGCATGTCTGCATGTGTGTTGTGTATGTGTACACTGTTGAGAGTCGGCAACAGAATTTCATTTTTAATGTGTGCCAGTGTGTCCGCAGTAAAAAATGACAACAAAGATTATCTTATCTTATACAATAATGTTGCAGTGTTAATGCTGTAAGTCAGTAATTCTTAAATTTGGGCATATCCTGGGGTTAATGGAGCAATTTCTAACTACTTGCTTGTGAGTCAAGCGTTCACTTTGGGTTTGCTGCAGCTGAGACACTTATGTGTGTTATTGTTGTTTGTGAGAATAATGACATTATTTGAGACTGGGGAAAAGAGCAACTGGGACAAACTATTTATAGCTTGCTGGTCATCTTGGAGTTTGAGGCCACTTGGAGTTTAAGAACTCAGTTTTGCTCTTTTTGCACATGTATTGTGATGTCAGGCATTTAAAAAGACAATGGCATTGTCATTTTAACAAAAAAATTCCAACCCTGCACATGCCTTTGGCTGGGAAAATTGCTAAAAGATTATTTCCCACCAATTGTTTTTTTACGTCTGTCAGACAAGTATATCAGCTCATTCTTTTATTAAGTCTTCTTTTTTTATTCCCCAGCTAACAGAAAGAATTCACCGCATGTGCTCTATTGAGCAAAAGATGACTGGAAGAGAATCCAAGCCTGGAGTAAGCCAAAAAGCAGGTCTCTTTATTACCAGTCTTGAAGTCAGGAGATCTTGAGTTCTAGTCTCACAGCAGGCATGAAATTAGCTGGATGACTTTGGGTCAGTCACTCTTCCCTCAGCTCAAACCACTTTATAGTTTAATGAAGAGAAGGACGAGGGGGGACATGATAGCAGTGTTCCAATATCTCAGGGGCTGCCATAAAGAAGAGGGAGTCAAGCTATTTTCCAAAGCACCTGAAGGCAGGACAAGAAGCAACGGGTGGAAACTAATCAAGGAGAGAAGCAACTTAGAACTAAGGAGAAACTTCCTGACAGTGAGAACAATTAACCAGTGGAACAACCTGCCTCCAGAAGCTGTGAATGCTCCAACACTGGAAGTTTTTAAGAAGAGACTGGACAGCCATTATCCAAAATGGTATAGGGTTTCCTGCCTGAGCAGGGGGTTGGACTAGATGACCTTCAAGGTCCCTTCCAACTTTACTACTACTACTACTACTACTACTACTACTACTACTACTATTATTATTATTATTATTATTATTATTATTATTATTATTATTATTATTATTATAGGGTTGTTGTTATGGGGAAAATATGAGGAGGAAGGGTTATTGTATGTGTTTGCTGCCTTGAGTTATAATAACATTAAACGCATGATATAATAAATAAATTAAAAAGTGAACTTATGATTTATGGTTATGATGATGAGACGAGGTAGATTATAGAAAGAAAAGAATAATGCTATAACCTTAAAATAAGAGGTAAATGTATGATTGTACTCATAACTGCTGTAAAGACAGAAGTCATCGCTATGAATTTTTTTCTTTTCTATTTTTAAACCTTTTTTCCCTTTCCTGCACTTTAAGCTTTCTTTCCGATATCTTATATATTAGTTTGTTTTCATTTTATCTTCCTTTTTTAAAACGTGCAATACAATTACATAAAAATAATAATGTAAGATTAGATAATATTAAATTAAACACTTATTTAAATAAACAACAACACAAATTGTATTAATATATTATTTGGCGCCAAGTATGCTACAGAAATCAGGACTGTTGGCTGAGTAACCACGGCCAGCAGCTGCAGGACTACTGAAAGAAAAGGTGTTGTTGTTTTTTTACCTGTTGCGAATTTAAGTCCAAGGTGAAGAGGATATCTGAAAAGAATACATTAGTTCTGGAAAGGAAGAACTAGAGGAAAATCACAAAATACAAAGGCCTAGAAATAGAATCAGCAAACTGTAGAATGACTGTAGCAAAAGAAAGGAAAAGTAGTGTCAATAACTATAGGCACCTTAAGTGCAATCCGAAAATAACTGAAAACCACCCCCGTTATTCACTTGCAAAAAAGTCAGCTTTATTTGCAACAGCTTACATCTTGAGACAGCTTTAATACCATCAATCAAAAGCAACCGCTTATCCCAGGTCCTTAGGATAAAATCTCTAGGGGAATGAAATCGCCAAATCCAGTCTTAAACATGTGACTGATTGTGCCACGAACCATAATAATAATAATAATACATTTGGTTGACAATGTCATTTCCCTTGGGTTGCATTTGCAACTGTCTTCTGCGCTATTTATGAATCGCATTAGATTCCTCGGGTGTTTCTCATTTCAGTTTTCATTGGTGGGTTTGGGAGGCGCTGAACCGGAGAGGCTGTTTTTAGAATGAAAGAAGTCTGATATAAGTAATAAGTTCGACGTTTTTAATTTGAATCCGAAACTTCAATCCAGTCTGAAGACTGAAAAAAAAGGAAGTGTAGGTTAATGTGCGACCGGAGTAAGTAAGAGAGAATCGAAAGCATTTGCATCGTGGTTCCATGGTGTAATGGTTAGCACTCTGGACTCTGAATCCAGCGATCCGAGTTCAAATCTCGGTGGAACCTGTCATGTAAATTTTTTTTTTTTAAAGATAATTCCGGATTCCATTTTATGGACAGATGGGGAAAAAAAGGAAGAATTAAGAAAAATATATTTGAAAACTATTAGGTCAATATTTTTTTCATTTTGACTTTATGTATTTCCATAATGGAAATAGTCGAAAAATCATGGTGAATTCCGGTCGTTTGGTTAAAGGGCTTTTGAGTTATGCTTTTTAAAAGAACAGGGAATAGTTTTCCTTATAGTTTCTCAATTTTTTATTGCTCAGCAGAAGATTGTCATTCTGAGAAAAGCTTTCTTGTACGAAATGTAAGAGCAAAAAGCAATCCAGATTTCAAAGGGAAAGGAGGAGAACGTGCTAATGGGGGACTTTTCCAAAATGACACCTGCCCCGTGGTTCTATGGTGTAATGGTTAGCACTCTGGACTTTGAATCCAGCGATCCGAGTTCAAATCTCGGTAGAACCTAAGCTCGCAGCGCAGCGTTTTAAGGGAGCGTTTTTGTTTTTAGATAACAGCTATTTCTTGAGAACAGGAAAATGTGCCTTTATTTGAAAAGATCTTTGCAATAAACGTACTACGCTATCTTATAATAATAATAATAATAATTTAATTTGTACCCCGCCCTTCTCCTCATAGATTTGCTTATTTGCTGATCCTACTAAATTAAAGGCAAAATCAATTGCTTGGGTGCAAAAAGTATAAAGTGCCAACATCCGGGGTCTGATGAAAACTCTCAAGTTGGGAAATTTTGCTGTGATATTGATTCCGGAGCGCAGTGAGAAACAAAACAACCACTTCATAAACACATGGCACAACATAGGAGAAGATCCAGCAGTCCATCTGCATTTAAATGACAAAGGCCACTCTTTCGAAGACAGCAAAGTCCACATTTTGGACAGAGAGGACCGCTGGTTTGAAAGAGGGGTCAAAAAGGCCCTCTATGTCAAAAGAACAGCCCTCTCTCAACAGAGGGGGAGGGATACGACATCATCTATCTCCAGTCTACAACAGAGTCCTTTCAACAGTTCCAAGAAGGCTCCACACCCATTTGCACTATTCAGGTGACCTTGAGGACACAGGTAAACCTCTAAGTAGCCTCAGTGACTCTAAAAGAATGCAAATGACCAGCTGGCTGCAAGGAATATAAATTCTTCCATTCCCCTCCATCCAGTCAGAGCTGAAGAAGCTTCTTGGATGAGAAGCAAAACATCTTCAAAGTAAAACAAAGATGTCCAGTTGCCTCGTGAAAAAGCACCTTTCGGATTATTCAGGAACGTTTTCTGGCAGACAAAAATCTGAAGGGTTTCCTCCAGACTTCTTGGCTGCTTGATTTTTACAAGACAGCGTTTTTCATAATACAAGCAAGGATCTTCTGGCTGCGTAACGGTGCCTAAAAAGCAGGTCTGCCTGAAATCTGGGTGTGTGCAAGAGAGAGAGAGAGAGAGAGAGAGAGAGAGAGAGAGAGAGAGAGAGAGGGTGGGTGGGTGGTGAGTGGATGGGTGGGTATTCTCACCACGCTAATCCTCAGGATGAAACCTGTGGTGGTGAAGTAAAAATGTGTATGTTATTAAGAAAGATTTGGAAATCTTCTTATATAACTGTAATTATGAGTAGGATTAGGGTGGATTTCTTTTTTTCGAAAACATGTTTTCTTTTTAAAACATTCCTTTAATGCAAGGAGAAACATTCTCATTCTGCAAAAGTGATGACTGAGCAGAGACCACCGGGAAGCAGATAAACTGGTCTCTGTAACTTTCTCTAGAGGCAATCCATTTATTTGGATTTAATTAAAGCTTGTGCAGTTGGGAAGCCTCCCTAAGCTTCTGCCTTTAACTACCAAAATCTGGGCTAGTTAGTTGCTTACTCATGAAGAGCACCACAAATATGCATTGTAGCAGCCAAACGTGACCAGAATGCAGCCCAGGTTCTTTTCATTTCGGAGGTGTCCAATCTTGGCAACTTTTAAGACTTGTGGACTGCAACTCCCCAAATTCCCAGAATATATTCCAGAATTAAATAGTGGTTAAAACACCGAGCTGTGAGTTCAAGTTCAGCCTTGGCCATGAAAACCAGCTGGATGACCTTAGGCCAGTCACTCACTCTTAGCCCAGCTCATCTCACAGGGTTGCTGTTGTGGGGAAAGTAGGAGGAGGAAGGTGCGTTGGATATGTATGCTGGCTTCCACAAAATGCCATCACAGCAATTTTAAAAAGTCGATCTAACGGACCAGATGCACAGCTGACAAATGATAAAAGATTTCTATAACCTTGAACTTAAAATATTTTGTTATAATGCAATGATCAAAAAAGAGCTAGTTTCAAGTAGGTCCAATCTAAAAGAGGAATATGCTTCCAATGCTTCTACTCTAGATGCTTAATGTAAGAAACTCTCCCTTTAAGGGTATTTGCTGAAAATTTCATAGAATGTTATGATCAATAGGTTTATAGTGTAAATAACTATTACGTGTAACAGATTTTGTAATCATGACCTCCTACAGCTCATATTTTGCATAGCCACAGATCCAGCATGTTGACAACATTTCCTATCTATGGCTTTTACTTTTTCACGAGTATCTTTCTGAGATGCAAAAAGGACGACACCATCCAGTTTTCCATCATGGAAAGACATCAAGGTACTGCAAAGGAAACAAGCTTTGCCCAGCATACTGTACCATTTCCTATCCAGAAAAAACACAAATCATTAGGAATTACTCTGTATTGTCTTTCAGTGGGTAACTAGAGACCCTGTCTACAAGGAGGACAAAAAGATCCAGGTAACCCTAGGAGGTGAGCAGTTTTTTAATTCATCTGTTGTTTCTGTGGTGCCTGATTAGCCTGAGCAGGGGCAAGACTGGAAACCGCAGTATTACAGATGTGACATGCAATAAGAATTTGCTTGAGTCAGTGACAGGACTTTTCCATAACCCTTGATTTACGCTGAGTAGCTTCCATTTTGGCACAAAAAAGCATATTTTTTTTCCAACCACAGCCAACACAGTATATGGGAACTTATGCTCGCAGAGTATTTTGAACACTGGGCCTTTTTATTTAAAAATCTTTCACTGATATCCATATTTTTAAAGCCTACCATGCACATACATTACAAGCTGTTAAAATATGTATAACATCAAGTTAAATTATATAATAAGGGCTGCATATGCTTTGAAAATGATCCAGAAGACATGCTATGAATGTAGCACCTCTCCACTATTCATTAAAACAGCCTGTCTTTATTCAGGTTTCTATGAGTCTGCAAAAAGATGAATTAAACTATTGACTATTAAAGACCCACAAAATTTTAGTCTTATGCATTAGCGATATGGCTACTTTAATGAATACCAGAAATGGTAGATTTTCAAAAGTTTCTTCTGAATTATTGTCAGAGTGTATAAGCCCTAGTATTTAACGTAAGATGTGGTCCATTTGTATATACAAACACAATAGAACGGAATAAAAAAAGCCAGAATTGGAGGGGGAAAAAAACCCAAATGTCCAGGGCAACTCAATGAAAAAATTCCCCCACCCCCAATTGAAATAAATTACATTGCCACCATAACTTAAAAGTTATTAAAAACTGTGCTTCTATGCTTTTGCCTTGCTTCAGAAATTTAGGCAACCTTGGGTACATTCATCCAAAATTCTTTTCAATTGCATAACTGATAGTGTTGAAGGTATTCTTAGAAAAGATCAGTATTTCACCCCCAGAAGAATGTTCTTGTGATAAAAAGGAATCTAAGTGTGTAGCGTGCTGGGCCATATTTGATACCTTAATGGGCTGATATACTTGAACACCAAATGCTGTGAAAAAGTAGCATGAAAATGTCCTTTTTTATTTTAATGTAGCACTATGCCTACCTATACTTCGGCTATTTTGAATTCTTTTCCTCCATGCAGATAAATTTTAGTATGTATTTTTTACTCTGGTATTCATTTTGTTACTGTTTTCTTGTTACAAGGATATTATGAATGTAGACATGCAGTTTTATAGCCCAATTCATATGTATAGTACATAAAATGCACCTCTTCTTCCCATTATCTCTATGCCAAAAAGCAAATCACTTTATGATTGCTTGATTTCCTGTGTCTCTAGTCCTGGGTAAAAATC
>NW_015387562.1:0-11943 GCF_001527695.2 Protobothrops mucrosquamatus
TGCAATGAAAATCATTCTTTTGATGTTTGATTCCCTCCTCGTCTGCCTGATTCTCTGCTCCCCCCTTTACTTTTGTAGGGTGACAGCAGGAGTTGCCATGGCAGCGTAGCACAAAACCATCTTCTTTTGTGGTTAGAAATGTTGAATAGCTAAAGAATTGACTGGCATGGGGGGGCTGCAGGAAAGAGGGTACCTGAGATTTGTGCTAAAAATAGAAAATTTAATAATGGAACCATTAAGGAGAAACTGTCTAGGGGCTTTATTGTGTCTAGCCTTTTTCCTGAAGCCTTATTAGGCCAATAAGTATAATCTTTTGATTCTGAGAAGGGAGGAGGAGGAGGAGGAGGAGGAGGAGGAGGAGGAGGAGGAAAGAAGAGTGAGGGAAGTTGTTTTCTTTTCAAATATAGGCAGAAGGATAATACAAGATGCCCACTGTTTATTGTGCTAATTATTTGTCCAGATTTACATTAATAAAAGGCCATTTTCTCTCAGAAGTAAATAAATTTCTATTTTCTTCTTTAAAATGGATACAGAAACTACCCTGTTCATTACTAAGTTATATACTAGAGTATTCTATACTTTAGTGCCTTGTATGTTTTACTGAATGAAGCAAATTAATGTAGTACTGTTATAATGTTGCCTTTGGTAGCCAATGTGCTTGAATGAATTATGATGATGCTTTTCCTCAACGACAATCTGGAAATCCAGTGCACCATTCCAATAAGAAAGAATTTACAGATCACATGCCTGTGTTACAACAAACTTGCAACTGATTTTATGTCATCTTTGTATGCTGTCATGATAAAAACTAGCATTTACCCACTTTATGGTAACCACCCTTTTAAGCAATTCATTGTGTTTCATGATAGCCGAAGGTAAACCTAGCTTTCTTCTCACTCAAAATGAAATTCAGCATGTTCAAGTATGAACATTACAAAGGGGGCTGGTAACAAGAAATGAAGAACTTGAATGAAGAACCAGCTCATTTATTAGCCCATAGCTTTCTAAAAATAATAAGTATGTCAGACATATAATGGAAAAGAATACCATGCCATAAGAACTATCAGGAACATAATCAAAAGGTTTAACTCAGTATATAACAAAATGAGGAACATACATGAGTTAATGAAGCAGGAAAGAGTCTTCTGTATACTCTTCTAATACTTGGCACTGAGATTCTCCACATATTGAGGAAGGACCTTGAGGTGAACAAGTCATTCTTTCTAGCAAGCTTTCCAGCAAGTTTTAGAAGACTGTTTAGAAGACATATTAGGTTTTATACCTAATATGAACCAACAGAAGCGTTTGAAGTCTCTCAGTCCTTTGCTTAAGAACGTAATTTCTTACAGACATGGTTCACCATCAGCCTTATCCTTTCTTCCTATATGAACACCTATGGATTTTCTTGAAATTATTTTGTAAATCTTCAGTTTTTACAATAAAAGGGTTGCTTCAATATGAGCTGTAAATTATTGAGGTAGGTATATATAGTATTATATTACTATAAGTATACCTATTAATATTATTGTTCTAAACTCATATCACAAAATATGAATATTGCAACATTTGAAGTAGCTTTTTAAAAATTGTGTTGAAATTAATGAATACTGAAACTGGTAGAACTGATAACAACCTCAGCAGCTAATCATGCTAGTGGAAAGTCTCAAAATATTTTAAAATGGACTATCTTAAAATTAAGCTTTTTAAACCTTAAAATTATCTTTTTGAACCTAAGAGAATGGACAATTTTTGTCAGTTATTTTTTTCAGTTTAATCAGATATTACAGAGATCAGCAGGTCCTACATTTCATTTTGCTTTCTATTATATTTTCTAAATTTTAAATTTTGTGCCATTTGAAATTTTATACTAGGTTTAATAAATCCAATTTAGCTCTGTTTTTTTTTTTAAAAAATCAAAGATAAATTATTGCTTTTGACTCCTAATGCCACACAGTGTGTGAAAAACAATGGAAAAAAATTCAGCCATGAGCAGGTTGCCCTTGTCTGTCTTAACTGATAGAATTCCCATTTAGGAACAGTTATTAACTTACCACACATAAATCCAGCATTGGCTAAATAGTTTAAAAAGCTTTTATTTATTTCAGAAGTTATTTTTGAAAAATCACAATTAGTTATTTTAAGTAGAACACGACAAACTCAGATGTGCATTTACTGATTCATCCCTTTTTTTTAAAAAAAGAGGCTTAAATATGTTTTACTGCAGCTTGATCATAATGTCACCTACTTCTCACATTAATTATTCATCCTGTTCTATTCCTCTAGAAATGCCAAAAGGATTCCAAGGCTACTTCTGATCAGAATGGCTCCTGTTGCTAAAAGAACACAGCCACATATTTTATAAGTGGCATGCATAAGGCTAGCATCCATGTGAGGCCCTACAAATGCATTTCACTTCAAATCTGTCATTAAGTCCCAATCAGGTAACACTGGGAAACTTTAGTTGATGGTATGGATTAATAAAGCCTCTTCAATTGCCACATTAAAAAAGTACAGATATAATAATAAGATTTCAGAAGCAGGAACTACTTTGTTTGTTTGTTTATTAAATTTGTTTGGATTTTATTATTTATCCTAATAGCAATAGATTATAATGTGGTGTACTCCTTATATACTATACATTTTCACATGTATAGTATCTGACTTTTTATTTACACTGTGGTTTTTTTTAAATTTTCTATATTTCTTTCTTTTTTTTTGTATGTATGTATCTTGGAATTATGTCAATGCAGCTACCTGACATTTATCACCTGTGCAAATTTTATATTGCTGCAATGATAATAAGGCATAATTAATCTCTTCTGTTTTATTTATAACTTTAGATTTAACAAATGCTTTTTTTAGACATATGTTTCTTTTAGGTTATATATATATTAATTCATAATGTGTAATATTTTAGATTTACACTTGAACAGATAATCAATGCATCAATATAGCAGTATCATCATCATCATCATCATCATCATCATCATCATCATCATCATCATCATCATTTTAGCCATTGTCTATCCACTGCAGGATGAAGACCTCTTCCACATGTTTCTTTTGCCAATTGGGCCCACAATACTTGCTGAATAGCAGTGTATATCACATTAAAATACTAGCATAACAAAGATAAAATAACATAAAATGTGAAATACAAAAAGAGAAGAATACCTGCCACTGACCATTTCACTGGTCAGATCCAATATTCGATCTGGATAGATCCTATATTGTTCAATGTGTTTTCTGTGATTTTTTTAAAATTAAAAATCCATACAGTGCTTAAAAAGAAAAACCTTCAGGGGACCAGTAATTGGTAATGGTTAAATGAGGCACTTCCCTGTTCATTTTAGGTCTTTCAGACTTAGCTTAAGTGGCACATTTTTATTTAGTTTGTAAAAAAGCAATGTTTTAAACCTATAATCTATTATTCTGTTTACATTTATATAATGTAGTAGTGAAATGAAGTTTGCAAATGTTCAAAAACATTTACTACCACTTCATGTTCTATAGGTAAATTTTAGTCATAATTTGAGAAGTACATTCCAATTACTTGCAACTGAAATTATATACTTAATTAATATAAAAATATATGCCCATAGGTATTTCTGTTAATTAAGCATTTGTTTTAAAAATAGATTTTTATATATGACATAGCTATTATACGCATAGCATGCTATATGTGAGGATCTTTCCAGGTTTATACAGAACTAGAGATTTACATCCTTGTCTTAGTGAATTTCAGGAATACAGGAAGTGGATGCCTATAGAATTTCTTTCAACAAGGTCAATTTTGGAGAAGAAGAAAACAATAACTATTTCAAATTTGTGCAATACATATTCACCAATACATGCTGGAGTTGTGGGGATAAACTTTTATCTTATTTTATACTGATGTCACTTAATAGTTAGCTATTTCACTTGAACAATCACTCTTATTTCCATCAATAGACACAATCAACCCAAGTTAGAACTGCCCAGAATAATTAACTCTAAATCTGCCACTAACTAAATGTGACAGGCATTTCCACAGTATGCCAAGACCTGTTTAGGCAAAGGTGATGTTTGTGGACAAAAGTAGCAAGTTCAGAAGGAAAAAAGAAAGAAAACACCTGGAATTTACTCCATTTTTCTCTATCTTTTCAGAACGTTTGAAGCTTCATTAATTTCAAACAATATTGTTTTACCTAACACTATAGATATAGTTGCTGCTGCTGTTACTATTGCTGTTTTTGTTAATTTACAGAAAACAGCCAGCAGTTGGGTGACAGTAACTTTCAGAGTTACTACAGAGTTACTACTACAGAGTTTGGTAAAAATAAAAAATAAAGATCATGGCCATGATGATAGAATCAAAGCTCCAGTCTTGTTTATGTCCATCTTTGCATTGTTCAAAAATCAGCTCTTGAGCTACAATATCACATACCATTAATATTTCTGGCTTAGCTGCAGTATATCCAAAACCAATAAAAAGTAATGTTTCTATTTACAAAGCTACCACTCTGCGGAGCTTGTGGGCAGATGTTTTTTCATTTGTTGAAACCTGAGTCTCAGCCTCCCAATTCCCAGTCAAACTATCCTCTCTCCTCTTTCTGTAGAGTTCAGCCACAGCTTTACATCTTCCCCTCATAGCTGCACAATTTTCAACATCATTTGATCAGATTGCTGACAAGCTTATTCTGGACTGATATAAAGGCTTGGTGTAGCAAAGCTCTTAGTGTGCAATGATTAGTTCATACATACAGTGCATTCAAAAAGTATTCATTTTTTCCATTTAATAAATTTACAGACATTTCTAAAATTCTGTTTCACTTTGTCATTTCGGGGTACTGGTGTAGATTAATGAGAAAAGTAATTAATTTCAAAAACTGTAGAATCAGGCTGCAGCGTAACAAAATTGTCAAATGTGAAGGAGTCTGAATACTTTCTGAATGCATTGTATATTTGATAGAAGATAGATGGATGATAGGTAGAAGACAGACAGACAGACAGACAGACAGACAGACAGACAGACAGACAGACAGACAGATAGTGCTCTGGTGATATTACCTATTTTGAGTAATGAAAGATCTACAAAAAATCAAGCAAGCTCAGACAGCATCAAGGATCCCTCATTTCAATCCTCAGCTACAAATAATCTACTTTATTGGTACTCTTTAATGGTGAAATCATTATAAGACATATAAAACAGAAAATATGCTGTGATAAGCAGTGTTCCTGGTATTGTTGAATAAATTACTAATTGGTCATGGAGAGAGGGGTTACACAGAGAAAGTCCTGGGATGTGCTCTCATGGAAGAAAGGTGTCACTGGCACCATTTAGGACAAGCATTTACATAGCATGAATTGGTTCCTATGGCCAGCACCAGAATGTCATGTCAAAGCTCATCCTAAAACTATATTTCTCCTTGTTAAACAGAACTCTCAATATGCTTCTATTTCTGTAGCATGTCTAGGTTTTGTTTCCTTCTGACCTATTACAAATAAAAGTTAATAAAAAAAGACAATGAATCTTCTCAGGAAAAGAACTTCCCTGGCAGTCTCATTCAGAGCAACTTTCACTTTGAATTCCCACAGAAAATACCCTTTTACGAGCTATCTGTTCACACTGTATTTCACACTGTGTTCTAATCCCCCATGACTGACTTAAATCTCAGTCAGAATATATGTACATACACACACAGACACACTTTAGTGTGTTCAGAATCCAGAACCAGTTTCCTATTAAAAATGTGTTCAAAAAGAAGAAAAAGAGAAAAGAATACTTGAAAGGACTCTTTAACCATAGGCTTTTAAAAGACATAAACATATACAAATATACTCACAATCAAAAGGCATAACAGTTGGTACAAAGGATTTTATTCTTACTTCAATTGCTTAAGCAAAGTAACCGTTTGGGGGTTTCTAATAGAGAATAGGGATTATGGACTAAATAAATGCCATTCACGCTCATTAGTCTTGTTTTCCTTTCATTAATAGCATTAATGAACATGTAACTAATTAGCAGGAAGGGTTGTCTGATTGGCTATCCATTCTAAGTAGCAGAGATATCTTTATTGATTTGGGCTATATGTGAGAGTATTTGGATTGCTTTATGGATTTATGCAAATGTAAGTTGTTTTTTCCCCAACGCTACAAAATAGTTGCTTCCTTTTCTTAAAAGTTTGTCTCTATGTATTCAAAGCGAATAGGTCCTAAGAGCATCATAACCTGTATAGCTCAATCCTGGATGAAATATCAATAATTAAAAGAATTGGGAAGTTAGCTTTGTGAAGTTTCCAAATTCCAGCAGTTCCTGTGCAAATATTGCCATTTAATGAGTGTTTATTGTATGCCAACACCATAATCTTATGCAATCCTGTAGTGCATCCTTGATCTTATGAAGAAGATTATCTGATTCTAGGTAACTGTTTATTGCAGCAAGAAACTTTTAAATCTGCACAATATTCACTGAGAAAATAACTCCTTGGTATTCCATTCACAATAATTCCATTCAGTCAAGTTATATGACTGGTTTACAGAGAAACTTAAAGAAGAGTAGTCAGGTGGATTATTTAGCCTTGTTTCAATGTCAATCCAATATTTAAAGGGGACTGGAGAAGTGTGGTTTGGCTATGTGCTCATATCATCTAATTTAATTCCATGGAAAGTACCTAAAATATCTATTTTTGTGTCTGTGGACTCATCTTTCCCCAACTTGGCATGTTAGACTGTATCTTTCATCACATTAAGCCAGCACAATTCAGATGAGGATAATTGTAATCATGTTGGACTGTATATTTCATCACATTAAGCCAGCACAATTCAGATGAGGATAATTGTAATCAAGTAGATCTATAGGGCTGAATAAATTTTATTGAATAAAGAATGGCTACGGGACTTCGGTTTGGCTAGTCTAAAGAAAAGAAGAAATAGTGCAGACATGATAGCAGTATTCCAGTACCTGAGGGATTGCCACAAAGAAGAAGGGGCCAGGTTGTTCACCAAAGCACCAGAGAGAAGAATGACAAACAATGGTTGGAAACTGATCAAAGAGAGAAGCAACCTGGAATTAAGGAGAAACTTCCTGACAGTGAAGACAATCAACCAATGGAACAGCTTACCCCCAGAAATTGTGGGCACTCCATCACTGGAATTTTTTAAGAAGAGATTAGACATTTAACTGTCTGAGATGGTATAGGTTCTCCTGCTTGAGCAGGGGGCTGGACTAAAAGACCTCCAAGGTCCCTTCCAGCTCTATTCTATTCTATTCTATTCTATTCTATTCTATTCTATTCTATTCTATTCTATTCTTTACAACAATGTTCTCCAGCTTGATGCCTTGAAAGCCTGGTGAGTTTACAATTTCCAGAATTCTGAAAGACCATGTTAGCTGAATGTGAGAATTGTAGCCCTAACACATCTGGAAGGCACAAACTCAGGGCACCTGATTTGTATAATACATAATAGTCATATAAGGCTAGGATCTTCTGTATAAGCTACAGCTTGCTCATAAATAGTTTTCTTTGTGTCCATCAATTTCCCAGCTTCAACTGACTTCTCATTTCTAAAATAATCATTAATAAAAATAGGATGCTTGGATGCTATAATAAAATTAAGCATTAATCCCCACTATCATCATAAATTCCCAAAAAATGACTTCAGGAATAAATTAGGTTTCTTAAGCTTTCTTAGAAAATAACTAAACTCACTGAGTTTAGTAATGTATTTGGAAGTGTGGCTCTGAAAAATAGCAATGGTACAGTAAACGAAGGTTATAGTAAGTGTCCTATAGGAAAGTGGGACCTCAGTGTAAATACTTGATTTATAACTAGTTATGTTCCTATGGTAGCTATTTTGTGAATTTTGAAAACATGTTGTTGGAATTCTGAAAAATCAATTAGCTACTGTATGTATAAAAGGCTTGAGTAGAAAATGTAGACAGCAAGCCACATTTCCCCCCACTTGATAGGAGTTTGTCTGGCAGAAACTTAATAGTATTGTGTTTAAAGGGAATAAGCTATCAATTACACCAAGGAAGAAAGCATTACAAGTTTAATCAGAGGAAGAAAGAATTGTCAGGAGAAGCTGGATAAGATAAATTTATATTCCAAAGGAATGACTGACTTAACAAATACCTGCTTGGAGACAGAAAAAAACAAAAAACAAAGTAATGGCTTTCAATGAATAATGAAATTATACCTTATTTGGGGAAAGTTGATATTTAAAACAGAACCCACAAGCAACTCTAACACTATCACTTTGATCTAATGCAGAACAAAAAATAACAAAGTTTAATGATTTCAGTACAGTAATTACATAACATCAGAAAACTGCATCTCTGGATGTACATCTCAGACTTGTAAAGAATATAAAGAATAGAATATTGTAAAGTGTGATTTTTAAAAGGTTTATAGTAATAAAAATAACTTATATGAATTTTGGTCTTCACATAATTCCTTACAATACTTTTGTGGGAGAAAACCACAAATCTGATAGCACCTATTTTTACTAACAAATTGAAGTAAAAGGCATAAGCTTTGATGGCCTGCAGCTTACAGCTAACTAGATGGATCTAGCACCTTCCCTTTCCCCCACCCCACTTTTCCCCACCCCAATTTAACTCCTACAGTAATCTAGCCACTTCTCCAAGTAGCCACTTCAAGGAATCAACAGCAACAACAAAAAATGCAGTACATACAGCATACAGCTACCAAAGTTACTTGAAGAAATGTTCTCATGTGAATGAATGTTGAGACAAGCTGGAATTTCAGCCAAGAAAATTATCAAAACCCTTAAAACAGTGATGGCGAACCTTTTAGAGACCGAGTGCCCAAACTGTAACCCAAAACCCACTTATGCATCGTCGAGTGCCGGGTGGGTGTGGCCCATTGGGTGGGTGTGGCCAGTTGGGTGGGCATGGCTATGGTGGTAACGGCAGACTGGGTGGGACTAAAAAGTTGAATCAATCAATTCCAACTTTGCAAGATCTTTTTTTTTCCCGCGAGAAGTTGAAATTGACTGATTGAACCATTTTTATTTTTATTTTTTGCACACGGAGGCCTAAAGTGGCGGAGGCCTAAAGCGAAAAGGTTTTTTAAAACTCAGCTGAAGGCCTAGGACTGGGGCGACGGCGCACGTGCCCACAGAGAGGGCTCTGAGTGCCGCCTTTGACACCCATGCCATAGGTTCGCCACCACTGCCTTAGAACATTTCATGTTAAAGTTGAATATACAACAACATGGGATATAGCCATGTTTGGCATGAAGTAAATAAAAAATTAGCTAGTATCATTTCTTGATGGTTGTAAAAAAGGAAGGAAGCATGGCAAAGCTTCTGTGAGGATGTGGCCAAAGCTTCTCTGTGGATGTAGGCAAAATATTAATCCACATTTCTTTTTATTTTCAAAATCCTATTGTTCCCTTACTATGTAATCATCATGAACATATTTGTATGCTTTTATTTTGATGAAATATCTTACTTTTTTGGAAGTCTTCATCTATTTGAAAGATATAGCATAGTTAAAATTTACTAGTTCACCTAACATTTACAATGCTTAACCAGCATCAGCTTTCTTTAGTGCATAGGGTTCTTTGATACTTTTAGAAAACATCATCAGATTTTTTGCTCGTTATAAATAAAACACTGATAGTGTTGCATTGAAAGTTGCAATATGCTGTTTCATTAAAATGATCATGATAATAAGAATGGGGAGGATTATACTACTGGTATACACTAAAATCATGATAGGAACTAGTTTCATTCTGCCTTGAGAGAGAGAAATGCTACATGAACAGCAGGTTATTAAAATGGGACATGCAAAAAACAGCAGTCAGTTTGCTTTAATTTTTAAAGTTCTTACGTTCTAAGAGTGGTGTTGAGGTCTTTTCTTAGGTACACTAGTCTAATCTAGTTTGTCCCTTAGTGAATGCAGGCAAAAATTATTGAAACCCAGCAAACCAGGACTAAATGAATCATAAATTGGCTGTAGCAATAAGTATCTGAGGTAATGATATGTTTGCATTTTATATGATTGTATCCCAGTCATTGTCTTGCTCCATATTATAGAAAGGCTAGCAATTACCTTCCTTCCTTCCTTCCTTCCTTCCTTCCTTCCTTCCTTCCTTCCTTCCTTCCTTCCTTCCTTCCTTCCTTCCTTCCTTCCTTCCTTCCTTCCAATTTGTATCCTGCTGTAATCGAATGACTCAGCAGTATGTGCACATACATGCAACCAACATCACCACACATGTACATCAGTTGTTCTCCTAGGAACTGAAGGATCGTGTGGTACTAATGAAAGAAAAAAACATTTTTCATATTACTACTCTTGGAATGTGTGCCATATTATCATGTCAGCATTTACTGTATGTTAGATAAATAATGATAAATGAGAGAAACCTATGAAATTAAACTTATCTAATGCCAAAAATGAGTTGTCTGCTTCTGTATCTGTTGAAAACATATAGTTACTTCAGATATTTACTGCTACAGCCAATTTATTTAAAGGGATTGAAATTCTACTTGATTTTTGTAATAGTGGGTGGAGAAAAAAATAGTAATTGGAACAATAAGGAAAATCAATGGCACTTCTATCTTTCAGCTGCAAAGTAAGACAAATGAGGTCTTGTTTAAAAAAACACCCTATAAGAAACTATGTTCCTTTATTAAAAAGTAGCAGTTCATTATTTACATTTAGTTTGAAATTTGTTGTAATTACTTAGCCGTTGGAAAACAATTTGATATTGTTCAGTGTCTGCATTAATCTCTTTAAAAAACACTCGCCTGGGGAGCAACCACAACAAAAAGAAACACAAAGCAGAAAATATAGATAAATATAGATAAATGTTTTTGTAATACATCTTCCATTATGCATTAAATAATAGACTAATGCTTTGGTCTGTTCATTATTTGTATATATTCAAGATATATCACAGGGTGGGAAACGTGCACTCTGAGGGCTGACCACATTACCTCAATTCCTTTTGGTGGATTCTTCAACCACTTTACTGCTAAATGTTGCATTCGCTAAAAAGATGTTTTTTTTAAGCTTCTGGCTGACTTACTTCATTTGATATACTAAATTTTAAATATTGTAAGCCACTTAAGACTATGAAATGGAAATGAGCTGATTGCAGAGTGAGGAAACCAACAAAACTGTGCATATTTGTTTGTTCGATAATTTGTTGCAGTGTTTTTTCAACTCCCCAGTTTTGGCTGAAAATGAACTCCCGTTGTGGAGAAATAATTTGTCACTAACTATTAGGGAAACTACATCATACACCATATGCATTTGCTTTGCTTTTGACATAGTGCAGGTAAATTAAATGAATGTAATGTTTCCAGTCTGTCTATCTTATATTATTCTTGCCGCAGTTTGATTCAGTGTTTCCTAAGGTTTATCCAGAGAATAGTATGAACTGATGAATACATTCAGGGAACTATGTATTCCTGAAGACACCACATGAACTACTTTATTATTATAAACACAATCTTGAAGGCCTAAGAGAAATTATCCTCCTCCACTCTTATACCGAAAAGGGCAACCTTTTCCTTACTGCCTTCTGTCCATCTGATGATGTTTACAAAGGTCATTGGATTCTTTTTTTCAATACCATTTCTATACTCCTAACAAGAAGTGAAGGTGTAGGTAATTATGAATAAAAGAGAAAAATGCATGTCAGAAATCATGAATTAATATTTTTAGATTGTTGGGGATTATTATTGGTCTAGACCTAAGAATTATTGTTTGATTGGGGAGGAAAGCTATGGCAAATCTAGACAGCATACTAAAAAGCAGAGACATCACCCTGCCAACAAAAGTGCGTATAGTCAAAGCCATGGTTTTCCCAGTTGCAATGTATGGCTGTGAAAGTTGGACCATAAGAAAGACTGAGCGCAAAAGAATTGAGGCCTTTGAACTATGGTGCTGGAGAAGACTCCTGCGAGTCCCCTGGACTGCAAGGC